>NW_008598111.1:6764-54036 GCF_000691845.1 Merops nubicus
TGGGAGATGGGGCTCATGCTGCCCACAGGCTGCAGGTACCACTCTTCATGGGAGTAGAATGGGATCTCTTATTTCAAGGAGAAAATATCATGCTACAAATGCTGTACACACATGTGGATACCCTGTCCACATCCCTACCTACACATGTCCCCTGGTTTCATCCCAGCCTCCTCCATTCATGCATGGTATGGGCAAGAACCCTACAAAAAATAACACAAAACCAAAGGAACAAGTGGAAACTGAAATAATTTGGGAAAAGGCTGGACATGGGAATATCTACCATGACCACTGCACTAGATAGCAGGCTGTGGAGTTTGAACAGACAAAGAAATAAAAAAAAAACCCAAACCACTTATTAAAAATTACACTGGCTATTGAAAAAAAGGACACATCTGGATGCAGCTCTATAGCTCAATCCACAGAGGAAATAGGGAAAATGTTAATGCTGTAAGCTATATCCCAATAAATATAATGCAACTGTGCTCTGAATTGAGCAGATTAGGACAGGATTATAGTGTAGGATTATAGGACCACATCAAGTGCTCTCACATATTTTGTCATCTAAAGATCAGATATTTTAAAGCTTCAATGTATGAAATGAGTCTGACCAAGGGAGCCTGGAAAAGCAGCTATGGCAAAGGGACCATTCCCAAATTCCCCTCTCCTGTGGAAGCCCTGTGGGTGTGTAAATGCGACACCAGAAGAAGGGAGAAGGGCTGAAGGGTGTGATCTGCCTGCTCATCCCCTGCACATTCACCCATCCCCTATGGCACAGTATAAGCACAGTGGTCCTGGTGCAGAGCAGAGCATCCCTGGGGACCAGCCACACAGCCCAGAGCCTGCCTAGGAGCGGACCCTGAGGAAGGATTATAAAGGGGCTGAATAAAAATCCAGTAATGACTTTCCTGGTATATCGTCTCGGCTTTCTGCCATTTAAAATTTACTATGCTAGAGCCTAAATCCACCCCTTTGTATTTAACAGCCTTTGATGGTCTTGCCTGGTGCCTAACAACATTTTGAACGTGCTCATACTTCCAAAATCCCAAACATCCGAAGACAGGGAGTTCCCCAATTTCATTATGAAATGCAGGCAAAGCATTTCCTGGGTTTTAAACCTATTGTCCAGAAATTCCATTTGCATTCCCCCTGGTTCCTGCACTGTGGGAGACAGTGAGTTGCTACAGGCTGTTGCTACTTATCACAGGCTGTTCCCGATTTTAAACACATCTGCTGTAAACCCTGTCAATCATCTTTTTCCTAAGCTAAAAGCCCGTTTAATCACCCAGAGCAGCGACAATCCCATCACTCAGAGCCCTCTGCTTTCTATAGCCTAGCTTACTGTATCCCTTCGGGATGGCATGGCCAGGATCTAAAATGTTGGCTCCCAGGTATTCATTTTTAAAAACCAGTGTTTCACTGTTATACATGTGCATTTTCTAAAACGGTGTTTGCCTTTTTGTCTGCACAGGTTGGGGACGAGGGGAACCTTTCAGCAATAGTTCTTCTGCAGGTTATTTCATCTTATTGCCCATGCTGGTCAGGGCCTTCAGTGATCATCCTGGCACTCACCAAAACCACTTGCTACCTCAGGATTTGATCCTGTTACCCAAGTGTCCTAATTTTCTCACTGAGCTTACCAGACTTGGAGAGCCTTCCCAGTAAACTTAGCATGTTTGAGCTCTAGTAATATTTAGAAATTAAGTAATGATGTAGTTGAAGTCGACAGCGGCTCTAGTGGTGCAGCTTGCATATTTCACTCCCTTATTGCTTCTCCTGACACCGCCTTGTACCGACACAAGATGCACACCAAATTAGCCATACAAATCATAGCCCTTTTGCCACCAGTTTGTCCCTAGAGCTCTCTGGTGTTGCCTTTTGCTGCAGCTAGCCACAGTAATTACTTCCATTCCTCAGAACTAAGAGATATTTGCTATCTGGTCACAGTAATTTTTTTGGCACCAGCACCAGCCACATCCTCCTGCATCAAATGAGACCAGAAGTGACTCAGGGTAAAAGAAAAAAACAATTAAGGGTGATTTTCACCATCAGTTTGTCTCTGAGGATTCACTGGTGCCCAACTCATTGCTGCAGCGGTCAAGTGCTCACTCTGTGCTGCTGACATTTCCCACTGCAACCAGAAAAGAAAAGAAACAGCAAACGTCCTCCAAAGGGCTACCTGCTGGCCAGTCTTCGTACAAGAGCTCCAGCATGACAGTCCTAAATTTCAAGTTTTTAATTAGGCTAACCAACAAAAGAAACATAAAGCAGGTAGAGCAGTCCAGCACTTCCCCAGGATGCCGGAATCCCACAGCCCAGCTTCAAGGGGGCTTGCTCCAAATGAAGGGGGGTTGCCAGGGGCTTGTGTGCTGCAGGAAGAATTCACCCTCCCTGAATAAGAACTCAACTATATATAAACTAGACAAAATACGAACAGAAAGATATAGCCCCAGCTCTGAAGGCTGCTGCGTGGGTTCAGCCAGCAGCTCCCCGGGAGCCTGTGACCTCCATAAATACTTTCCACACAGAACGTTTGCCAACAGCATGTTTTGCAGAAGTTGCCTGCGTGCTTTTGCAGACATATACATATAACATTTCACCTCCAGGCTCTCAAGCGGCAGCTGCCCAAGCCTGGAGATGCTATTTTAGCCACGCATGAGCAGAATATTGAGAAGTTTTCCCGTCACAGCGAGGATGGAGCCAGCTCTCATGGTTTGGTCTTTAAGAGCTCAAACCCCAGCAAAGTGCACACGGAAGGAGGCCAGGCGATGAGCACCAAGTGTATAATAAGACACCAAATTGGCTGTTTCATCTCAGAGAAATACTATTGTTGTCAGAAAAACTAAGCTCCTGCACTGCTGCACTCTCAGTCAGTAATAGCCTGAACTAAGCTGTATTTGCTAAAGCAATGAAAGGCAAAGAAACCAATCATCCTATAAATAAAACAGCTTATAAGTATTTAGTAAGTGTTTCTTGTTAACAATTCATTACTTCCACACACAATTAAATAGCTCGTATTAAAAATGAGGGTTTTATTGTGCTGTCTTTAGACGAGACCTATGGATATCTGAAGAAATATCTGGAAGGCAAAACAAGCCACATGGGAAAAGAAAACATTCAAGTACTTCTAAAGCTAGAAGAGCAGAAAAAAACCTACAGAAAGGAGCAAGTGATGACTGCTGGCAGATCCCTCGTGCCCTGCAGCAGAGCACCCTTGCACAGTCCCTCTGCTGCAGACGTTTTCCTTCTCCTGCATGCAGTGTGTTATAACTCTGTCAACTATGAAAAATGCATGTGCTTAAAATTAAGCATATACTTAAATCCATCAGCTTCCATAGAAATTAAACATTCATTTTGTTTTACAATGACCAGAGGCTCTGATGAATGAAGACCATCCCTTGTGAGAAGCTGAGAACCAGAGAGGTGTGTGAAGTGATATGCACAGAGCCTGTGCTAGAGCTGAGTGTGCAGCCACAGTCCCTGGCACTGGGTAAAGCCTCAAGGCCAACACCAGCTGCCCCTGAAGCATGAGACAGTCACAAAATATCTCATTATTTATATTTTTCCTTGACTTAAAAGCTCAGTTGCCAATGAGTCTGGGGACTGTGTATCCAACCCTACCAAAGTTTTCTCCCCAGCCTCTTTCCAGGTATTTTCCTCCAGGCTGGGCATAGTTTCTCTGCCACAGCAAGCAGAGATCAACGTTGCTGTTGAGTTTTGATAGATGCATTTTTTACTTGGTAGCAGCCAGGTTCAGTACCAGGGAGGTGTCTATACATCAGGGCAGACTGCAGGATAATCTCCTGTGGAGGAAACTTAAGACACCAGATCACAAAACTTGTTGGAGCAAGTCCAGAGGAGGCCACAAAAATGATCCAAGGGCTGGAACCCCTCTCCTAGGAGGACAAACCGAGAGAGTTGGGGTTGTTCAGCCTGGAGAAGAGAAGGCTCCAGGGAGACCTTCTGGTGGCCTTCAAGGGGACAGACTTTTGATCAGGGCCTGTTGCAATGGGACAAGGAGTGATGGTTTTAAACTAGAAGAGGGAGATTTAGCCTAGAGGAAAGGAAGACATTTTTAATACTGAGGGTGGTGAGTCCCTGGCCCAGGTTGCCCCGAGAGGTGGTCGCTGCCCCATCCCTGGAACCATTCCAGGTGAGGTTGGCCGGGGCTCTGAGCAACCTGCTCTAGTTGCAGATGTCCCTGCTTCCTGCGGGTGTTGGACCAGATGACCTTGAAAGGTCCTTTCCCACCCAAACCATTCTGATTCTGTAACTGCTTTATGGGAACACTCTATGACTATGACATTACTTGTGCTTCTCAGGGAGGGCACAGTGAGTGTTAAACTGTGTCTGGGGTGGACCAACAGCATACAAAGTGCAGAATTAGCAGAGAAAGAAGATAAATGGGAATTTTTGTGTGTACTAACACCAACCGTTTCAAACACAACTGCCATGAGGGATTAGGATCATCAGAAGGGGAGCAAAAGAATTTCTCATTAGAAGGGAGGCAAGCTCCTAGACCCGAAAGTCCCAGTTAACCAGGTAGTCTTATTTCAATTTTAAACTCATGCCAGCCATAGGCGAAAGTCAATCCTAAGGTAAAGCAAATGTTTTGAGGAAGATCTTCTTTTATTAGAAGCACCAAGAATGTATCCTACCTTCTAGCTGGATGTCATCCTTTGAAAATGAATCTGAAACAAAACCAAATTGACAACCGACAGACTAAGCAGACCAAATGCCTTTCTGCACCCATCATCCCCTACACACCCTCATTCCCCAGGCTGCCCCAGCTCCTGGCATGGATGAGACCTTCTCCTTTGGACACTCTAACACACAAGCCGCTTATTTCACGGCCTGAACCCAGCCAGACTCCAGTTCTTGAGCATTCAGCCCATTTGCTCCAGTTTCAGGGCAGAGCAGGGACAGACATTGCATCAGAGTACCAGTGATGGTCAGAACACCTCTGTTCTCCCTGTTTGCTGTTAGGCTCTTCAGCCCTTAGCCTTTTAATGCACATAAATAAACGAGTTCTCATTAAAACACCAGAAAGAGCAGATGTTTTTATACAATTTGAAAAAGAAAGCTCAGCAGAAGGACATAAAGAGCTACTGTTAGACGAAAAAGATCAAATTCAAAGTTTTACGAGTCACATGCACTTCACTTTGCTCACAGCCTTGCTGATTCTCACAGCGCTCAGAAACCTGAGAGAAGAAAAGTTGCTAAAGCAGACAGCACCTTTAGGCTCTGTCAGCCTGGCTGAAGGTGTGCGTGGACTCTCAGGCGCAGACTGACCATGGTGCCAGGCAGCAGCTCAGCCCAGCTGGCCATAGTGCTGTGGGTGTACCTGTACTTCATTCCCGTCTCGGCTCGGACGGTCTCCTGCAGCGACAGCCCGTGCAGGTGCAGGAACTTCTCCAGCTGCTTCAGCTCAATGTCTCGGCTCAGCTTGCCCGGCCAGCCCGCGGTGGGAGGGCAGGCTCTGGGAACCACGCTTTGCCTTTTACCTTTCAGGAGCCCTTCGCTCGGCTTCTGCAGGCTCGGCTTGTGGGGTGGCATATCTGCGCAGGAGGGCTTGTACAAATGCATGGTCCACACACGGGGCTGCAGAGGTCCTCAGAGCCCCCCAGATGCTGGCGTGCAGGGTCCTCAGGAGCTTCCAACCTACAGTCTTCCAGGAGGAGAGCCCAGTGCCACCACACTCCCACCTTAGTATGAGACGGTTTGAGCTGGGTTGTGTTGCCCAAGAGGATCACAGGACTATGGAGCACTATTTTTCTCCCAGCCAGTCTTTATATTATTGCAACTGGCTCATTTTAACTTATACTTAGGATGGGTTCTGGCCAGGATCAGCAATCTTGTTCATCTGCTGAAACCTATAATGGTCAAGTACTGCAAGGGATAAGGACTTCCAGTGGGAACAGAGCACCGACCCTGCTTCCCAGGTCTTATATTTAGATAATGAGAAATATTTGTTTGGGATTCAATCCAAGGCCAACAAACGTAAAACAAATATTCTCACAGGGTTTATTTCAGGCCTTGGCCTGGACAGATAAATGCTGCACGCATCTCTTATGCAAGTCGTTAAAATATTTTTTCTTGTAGTCCATCAAGAGCTCTCACAGCTTAGGTTACCCAGCCTGTAAACTTCCCCAGGATCTGCAGCCTTCTGGGGCCTTGACAATTAATTAGAAAATGAAGGCTAGGGAGCAGTCAAACATCAAGAAGGAAAAAAACAACCTGAAACCAAAAAGCCAAGGGAAATGCCTGAGAAAAGAACGAGCTATGAGCATCAGAGCCAGGGCAGGGAGGGAGCACCAGCTTTCGGGAGGCTGCATGCTCCCATGGGAGCCTGTGTGCAGGCACAGAGGATCTGTGTGAGGGGAGCTGCTGAAGCTCCTGAGATGCCACCAGCCCCTGCAAACCATCCTGCCCGCAGCACAGGGCCACAGGCGAGGACACAAGTTCACATCTCAGCACTGTACCTCAAAACACACATCAAAACAACAACGCTATGCCACCGCTGGTAAATAGCAAACAAAAAAGTTTCTGGTTCTCAAGATCTTCATCCCTGAGGGGTGATGGGAGAAACAGCACAGGTTTCACAACATCACCAAAGCCAGAGCCTGAGGGCATCCATCATCTCTGGTCAAGGGCAACAAAACACCCAGAAGGACCACAGTGACCTTTTTAGGCCAACAGCAGCCCACAGCAACCCAATCATGACAACGTATGATACACACCATGGACGCAGATTTCCGAGGCTCTTCTATTCTATATAAACTCAACCCATTTCCTGTCATTTCAATCCCAAATACATCAGAAAAATAAGTTAAATAATCAAGTGATGGATGTATCATGAACTCGACTAATCCTTAAGTCTTTCAAAGCAGATAAAGAAAGACTGATCCGAGACCTAGAACATATTTTAAAAAGATTATAATTCAATGTCACAGAGGGGAGGTTGGCCTGGGCATTTGGATTACCCGGTTATTCTTTCTCTGCAACTGTTGCATCAGGGTGCTGAGGGCACTAATGGATCTCGAGGTCCCAGGCTGGGGTGGTGGTGGGGGGTCCTGCCCCCAGCCCCAGCCCCATGGTACCTTGACACACAGCTGCCTGAAGATGGGGGGTGCTGTTGTCATGGTGCAGACCAAACCAAACAAAACCAAACCGTCAATGGTGGGGTGCAGGGTGATGCTTTCCAGCTCTCCTCTCCACAACCCAAGCGCACTCAAGGGAGGGAAACGTGCCCTGGAACTGCAGCCATGCCTGCTTCTGAGCAACCATGGGGTTTCTTCCCAGCGGTGAATAGGTTAAAAAATTATATTTTCAACATTGAGCCCAGAATATTTGGCTATGCCGTTCAAAGCTGTAAGATCATCATTAGATGAATTTAATGTGTGAAAAAATGGCAGAAAAATATGTTGACAGATTCTTCTCTATTTTTAATGGCCTCTCTGTGAGTCCAAAGTTTAAGACACAAATTAGGAAAATCTCAGGGCTGGAAGCTTTCTCTTTTCCCTGTTCACTTAAGGCTGGAGCTGTGATCTCTGCTGCAGCTGCCTTTTGTTTTACCTCCTGTCAGATCCAGTTCTGCATTTGTCTACAGCACAAGGTCAATCAATGGCAAAAGAATATTTCCATAATGTCTTCTGAATTTTTTAGACATTAGAGTTTCACTGGTTTGGAGTTTTAGGGGCTTGTATGAATCAGCATCACCAGAAACGTAGTTCTCCCAAAAATTATTCCTTGGTATTTTGGTTTTACCGCTCCATTTAAGACGTGGGTGCCTGACCATGGGCTCGTGTGGTCGATGAGCACTGTGCCCAAGCCACTGCTCAATCTTAGCCTACAGACCCATCTGTATTCCCTTCACTGGTCTCCTTAGACATTTCTGCACTTAATAACAGCTTGCTCCATCTCTCACAGTTTTATCTTGTTTTCCTTTCAGTTATCCTGTTTCTAATTTTCATTCTAATGACATTTTTATTGATTTCTAATCCCAGCACATCTGCAAGGTCTCAGTTTGTGCCAAGCACTTCAGGCATCCCCCTTCTGTCTGGGATTAGGGAAGATCTCACCCAAAATCCCTGCTGTTGCTGATGCCTTTGTGTGCTGCTGGGGAAAACACTGCAGCCCCTGTTTGGCAGCAGCCCTGTCCCTTGAGGTGAATGAAACCCAGGTCCTCCCTTCAGCAGATCCTGAAGCTGCTAGTCCCCTCTGTGCTGCTGCTCAGGGACAGAGATAGCATCTCCAGGCAGTGCCTGTTTTGGTTCCTGTCTCATTAAGGGTCTTACCCAGCACAGGAGCTTAGAGAGTCGCACTTCTAATTGCCACTCATACCGAGACACATCGCCCCCCCCCCCCCCCCACTTTTTCAATTGTGCTATTAAGCAGACAATGTTTATATCCTGTTTTTTTTTTTTTAAAGGAACAAGATCAGATTCTGGAAGCTGTGCCATTTAAGATTGATTAGAAATTCAGCAGCCACAGGTTTCCCCTCCCAAGTGGCTTGCCCACCACTGCCCAGCTCCAGGAAAAGGGGAGATGGGGACCTGGGGCCAGCCGCACCCACAAAAGGCTTTCCTGCCATTGTCCCCCATCACCCACACAGTCCCTACACAACAGCAGCAACTCCTCAACTACGTTAAATTAAATTACAGCCAGTGGGACAAAACAGCTCATGAGAAATCAGGCTGAACCACCACAGGCAGTTCGTGCTGAAGAAGTTACAGAAACTAAGGAGCAAGTTTGCAGTTTTCAGCTCCATGATACACATTGATCACGGTGCAGGGGAAAAAAAAAAAAAAAACCAACCACCAAACAAATAATCAGAAAAGTCTAACTGGTAAGCCAAAAAGCTTCATATTATCATTCTTATTCTTAACATTATTATCATGACTACTGCTGGAGGGGCAGTGGGCAGTGCCCGAGGGGCCAGGGGGGGCGTACCTGTGGGGCATGCCGGTGGTGTAGGCGATGGTGTACTCGTGGGAGAGCTCACAGACCCGCAGGTACCAGTTCATCTCCAGCTCTCGCAGCAGGGCCAGTCGCCGGGCACGCTGCTGGGGCTGCCCGGCCCGCGCCCGGGCCTCCTTCCCGCTCTCCGAGGAGCTCTTCAGGGCTCTCTCCCTGCTCCCCAGGGAAAGCACCGACTGCTTCCTCAGCTTCAGGCTTTCCTCAGCATTTTTGTTGCCCACGGTCCCCGTGCGCGCTGCCAGCATCTTGCGTCCCGCCTCGGCACGAAGGCGGCTCCCTCAGCACCGAGTCGCTGCCCTCAAATCATTTAAACTGATTTTCAGTGCACACTTTCCTCCCTCTATAACCCTACGCCGGGCACAAAGCTGTAATTAGATACGTGTCTGCCCAGCTTAACCAGAAAGAAGAGCTGCAACCTTCTCATGGAAACATCTGTAGCGGCTTCCCGCTTGCCACATAAACATGTGCAAAATAGGATCACACAAAACAAAGTATATAGATGGATAGAGGCGGGAAAAAAGGTCCAGCTCGCTAAAGCTGTAAACATGGAAGGGCTCCAGCCAGTGTAGATCAAGTCACATGTGTCACCTTGTCAGCAGGCTCCAGACACGTGGCTCAGCCAAGCAAATTGCAGCACAGATCCCGCCAGACACAGCCCTGGAGCATCAGGGTCTTCACTGACCTGGCCGCTCAATCCCTCCTCCTCCTCCTCCCACCTGCAGTGCTCCAGCTCCGTAGGTCACCCGGCCTGGCAGGAACTTCCATTCTCCAAGGAGTTTGTAGAAATTCAGGGATTCAGCCACCCTTAGGATGAGAACGAAGTCATGACTTGCCCCGATTCATTTGCTTGCTGTGCGAATAGTGTTTGGGGACTACATATGAAAGGAACAGATACTAGAATGGAATTAATTTCCCTCCCTGGTTTGAAATGTAAAAGCTGATACAGAGATTACAGCACTAATCACAGCAGCCACTTTAGGAGCACAAACATATCTGTGTTTGGAGAGAGGCAGGCAAAGAGGAAAAAAGCCCTCTAAAGACAAGCAGGATTTTAAAGCCATCATGTTGAAAGGACAAGTAATCGCCCACCTGTGCCCTGCACGGAGGACACGTGTCTCATAGGAAAGGCAACCACCAACCGTCAAGGGGCTGCTTGAGGAGCTTCATAGAATCTGGGAAAAGGGGGCTGTAGAAGTCTCTGGCCCTATCTTCCACTCATAGCAGGTTTGTCACTAGCCCTAGATGAGTTTTCCCACTCAAGCCTTGCAGATCCCCAAGGCTGGAGACTCCCCCAGCCTTCCAGGCAGCCTCTTCCCACACTGCACCACCCTCTGCTGAAGAAGCTCTTACCAAGGTTCATCCCAAAGCTCCCAAGCTCCAAAGCTGTGGCTGGTGTCCCCTGGATCCACCACCTTCCTCTCTCCCCTCCAGGCAGTCTCAGGCTGCTCTTGGGTTGCCCTTGGCCAGCCAGCGCTAGCCTAGCCCTTGTCACCCCTCCTGAACCTGGATCCCTCCAGGCTTGTGTACTCGGGCAGCCTCCACTGGGTCCATCCAACTGTTCAGGAGCCAGGATCTCCTGAACCAGCCATAGTCCTGGGGATGCTCTGCTGGCCATGCTCCCCCCGAGGATCCCAGCGTGGGGATCGTGCTGGGCACCATAACAGCTCTCTGCTGGCTCACCTCATTTCAGGGTATGTCACAGAAAAAACAAACAAACAAATAACAAACCCACAACCCTGCTTAGGTTTTCTTTTTTAAGAAAGCAGTTCTATTTTCTTTTGCAAGAAATCCTATAAAATTTACCTTCCACAGAAACTGCTGTTATCCGACCTATTTAGCAGAGATGGCATTAGACAGTGTTTAAAACATCCAGTGTTTGCTGGAAGTTTTGCAAAACTCTAGAAAAAGGACTTCAAATTTAACCTGTTACCGAATTCTAGTTCTGTGCCTGTTCTAAAATGTTTCCTCATTTGTCATTAAGCTTCCTAAAATGTAAAAGATTTTCAGCAACTCCAGAAGCCTTTAAGTCAACCCTGAGCAGCAGAAGTAGTACATACTTATTTTACATATACATAAATTCAAGCCTTATAAGATTTTTTGTGTTCTTTCACACAGGAGCTGGCTAACAAAAGCAAAATAAGGTTGTATTAAAGGCATCTTGTGCTTACTCAGTCTCCTGTGCTTATCATCTCCTTAACCACAGAAACACCCTGTTGTTCCCAGAGACCTTAGAAGGGATCAGTCACCTTAAAAGTGAACTAAATCAAAAGCAGAAGCTGACAATTTGTTCCTCAATAAAGGGAGCATTGTTGGTTGCACAGTGGGCTATTGTGAGGGGAGATGTTCCTGTAATGTCTCACTTAGGTAGGTAATGCTATCGGATAGTGTCTCTTGGATTATATATTCTGGCAGGTAAGGAGACCCTGGCTCACCTCATAAAAGATGCAGAAAGATTGCTTTCCTGAAAGCAAAGCTGGCCAGCTGGCTTTAAACATTGATGCCACATATCTGCTCCTGTGTTGAAACACTCGGCTTCCTCACCGGCTCGCCGGGCCAGGGTGACCACGCCGTGCCAGAGCAGCCCGGGCATCCAGCCTGGCTCTGCAGACAGCCCTGGGGCGTTTCCTGCAGGGGACGAGCCCTCTGCCCCTCAGGCATCTCACCCAGCCCTCTGCAGCACCAGAAATCCACTTGGGTATAGAATAATTAAAGTCAGAAAAGACCTCCAAGATCATCAAGCCCAACTGTCAACCCAACAATCCCATGGCCACTAAACCATGTCTCCAAGTGTCATGTCTACAAGATTTTTTGAACCCCACCTCCCTGGGCAGCCTGCCCCAATGCCTCACCACTCTGCCAGGAAAGAAATTCTTCTTAGTATCCAAACTAAACCATCCCAGCACAACTTCAGCTCATTTCTTCTCGTCCTATTGCTGGTTACTTGTGAGAAGAGACCAACACCCACCTCACTCCAGCCTCCTGTCAGGGAGCTGTAGAGAGCCAGAAGATCTCCCCTCAGCCTCCTCTTCTCCAGGCTAAACAATCCCCCACCAGCCGTGTTCCCCATACCCCTCACCAGCTTCATTGCCCTGCTCTGGACCTGCTCCAGCACCTCAAGGTCTTTCTTATCCTGTGGTGCCCAGAACTGACCCCAGTCCTCAAGCTGCGGCCTCCCCAGTGCCGAGGCCAAGATACTAACTGACTGACATCCTACTTGTGGCTACTGCTAGTCCAAGACTAGTCAGCCCCTTTACTATTTCCCAGAGGAGGGCTGGTGATCAATCACTAACAAGTTTTCCATGAGGTCCCTTCCTGCAGGGGAAAGGGGACATGGCAGCGCCCATGGAGATGCCTCACCCCAAACTCATCATGGGGCCACAGGTTGCAGGACCAGGGTCTAGTCCTCCACCAAGTGAAGCTTCAAAGTGATCCCTGCTGAGGGCTGGAGGCATTTTGCTTTTTCCAGGGAATCGTTTGTTAAAATAATAAACTGTTCTGATTATTAGGAGCTCTATACTTACAACTTATTGCAAATTATTATTGATAATCTTGCTCCAGCCTTTGAAAATTTCTATAATTGTCCTTCAAGTACTTTATAAAACTGGATTTTTATTCCAGCTTCTGTCTCCAGAGCTGGACACACAATATGGAAACAATCTGCATGCGGCTCTCTACGATCCTGATGGTCAGACCCCCCCGTGCCCACCCCTGGCACTGCAGGTCCCGAGTTCTCAGCAGGGTCCCCAGGGCTGCAGGGGGCCCCCACCGAGTCCCTCGCAGCCCCAGCAGCCGCCCAGCCCATGCGGGTGGGCTCACCTCCCATTGCCAAGGGCACTGCCCTGCCCTTACCAAGAGTCCCACGCCACTCAGAAAGCCTGTCCTGACCTTCTTCACAGTATTTCACCTCATTCCAAATTAAAGGAACACAGGATGTGAATTCTGACCCAGCTTTTCTAACAAAATTCATGTAAAATTCACACTCTTTTAAAATTATCTTAAAATACACCCTAGCTTTTCAGGTTCCACACCAGCCTCTCAGTAAGCGCTCCCCACAAAGTTTCCAGATCTCTCCATGCACACCCAAAATCTCTTTGAACACACAGACTTAGCTCATCTCAAGCAGGACTTAATAATGTGGAAGGTCCTGCGTGGAGGTTTTTAAGGAGAAAAATACAATCCTTCCGCAGGTACAGATGGAGCTCTAAAATATCTGTAAGTGATCCCTAAGTAACCATATAGATTTCATCCCATCAGAGCACAGCAATTTTCAAACGCATGATCCAATTAGCACGAGTCTAACCAAGAGCCTCCAGGCTAACGCACCCCTGCTCCATACTGCCTTCTGCTCAAGGTAATTGAAACCCCATCAGGGCAAGATTCATTAAGGTCCTTAATTGGTTTTAAGTGGTTTGCCCTGCTCTGACAGTATTTAAATGTAATGACTTATGAGCAGCACGACCAGGGAGAGCCTTGACTCCCTCCTGTGCTGCTCCACCAGAAGCAACCAGCTCCAGGCAGGAGAGCCATGGGCATCCTCAGCAGCCTTCAAGGACAGCCCAAGGGACACCTCCAAGCTCCTCTCCCGATCCACTCTCACATTTCCTTTTAGCAGGGCCTGCTGCAACAGGAGAAGGGGGGACGGGTTCAAACTAAAAGGAGATTTAGACTGGAGAGAAGGAAGAAATTTTTTGACACTGAGGCTGGTGAGCCCTTGGCCAAGGTTGCCCAGAGAGGTGGTCACTGCCCCATCCCTGGAACCATTCCAGGTGAGGTTGGCTGGGGCTCTGAGCAACCTGCTCTAGTTGCAGACGTCCCTGCTCACTGCAGGGGGGTTGAACTAGATGGCCTTGAGAAGTCTCTTCCTACCCAAACCATTCTGTAATTCTATGATTATTTCTTCCATGGAGAGAAAAGTTCCAGGTTTTATGCCCAGGACTTAACATTCTTATGCAACTTTTAGCGTTTGGTCTGCCTTACGGTGTGCCCTGGTGATTCAGTGCTGCTACTGCAGTTTCCTCCATGGGTTAATTGTGGGTTTGCTTGGGCAAGATGATGTGCGACACATCACTTGTAAGTGCCCAGCTTCTCTTTCCGCGTCTGATCTGCCCGGGGCTTGCCCAGCTGTCCAGGTTTCTTGGTATGGAGGTGGGATGCTGCTCAGGACATTGGAAACTCAGTGGGCATCAGAGGTTTTTTTAAGGGTTTTAGTGGCAAAAGAAGAAAAAAGAAAAACAGGTTTCCTTGATGACCACAGCCCCACTAGAGCTCTGGAGAGGTGTCCACCTGGTCCTGTGGAGCACCAGACGGTGGTGGTGGCAGAGCCTGGTGGAGGACCGGGGCAGAAGCAAACATGGTCCAGGGAGTTCTCTGCCCTGTGCCGAATCGTGCAGGGCCGGGAGGAAGGTCCCCGCTGGGCGAAGGGGGGTGGCTGCCGAGTGGGGACCCAGCCCCACACCCTGAGTTGGAGGGCGGCCAAGTCAGCGGCCGGATCCAGGATGATTTTTTTGTGCTTTGTGGAGCTGACGTTTATTTTTAGTCACTTCTGTAGCGCTGGTTGCCAGGGTAACACAACGGCATCGTGCTGCTTCTCCGCGGATGGGCCGCTTGGGCTGCTCCGGCAGCACCGGTCCAGAAGCAGCCAGTGTGGGGACTGAGCTCCTGCCGTGGGGACTGGGAGGGGGCAGCTCAGCCCCCCAAGTCTGGCCCAGCCCATGGGCTCAAGTCCCAGTCAGAGCTGGGGCTCGCTGCCACCCCCAGCCTGGGCTCTCCATTGCTGGGAACCAACCGCAGTCCTCCAGGCACAGGAACCTGTCCAGGAAGAATTTAAAATACATCCTTTGAGCATTAAAGCTGCTCAGCAAGGAATTAACCACTCAAAACCTTGTCGACTAAAAGCGGATCAGCCTTTACGTCTGAAATTCATGCAGAAAAGTAAAGAACAACGTGGGTGGTTCTGCACCTTTCCGCACCGTTTGAAACCGGCTGCTGAGAGCTCGGGGCAGTGGCAGGACTCAAAGGCTGGGGCACAGCCACCATGGCCTGGGCAGCCACTTGCCTCCGGAGAGGTCCCAACATCCCTGTTCCCCTTGACCTTGGAAAATCTTCCCTGTTCTAATTGTGGATTGCTTGAGCACTAGTTGCTCTCGGTGCAATCCAGAGCAAATGCAGAGAAGCTGCTCGTCAGTCATCTCACTGGAGGAGGAAAAAAAGAAAATGTTAATTAACACACCCAGGAATTTTTCTTTTTGCTTGGGTGTGATAGGACTGGTATTTTTATAGCTAAAAATTACTTGAGAAGATAAAAGGCTGAAAGGAGCCTAGTTCCCCTTCAGCTTTTAATTTCAGCAGATTGACTCATTTGAAGCTGAGCATGATCCCATGCTCCCTGAGCTGCTGAGCTCCCTTACACCCTTCAAGGAGCTAACTGGGAGCTTCCCAAGGGGCTACCTTTGGGATTTACGGAGTATGCTGTAAGAGGCAACTGCTCTACCTCTGTTTCATGAGGAAATATAGTGCTTTGTACCCTCTGCCACTTTTAATTGCACTGACCTTTCAACCAGATCTAACAAACCTGGATGGAACACCAATGCAGCAATGTAGCAGCAAATTGCAAGTGGTCATTTTTGTGGTCTCCTCTGGCCCCAAGCCAACATGTCCACATCTCTCCTGTGCTGAAGACTCCAGAGCTGGACACAATACTCCAAATTACAGCACAGCGACTCTGGTGTCCATGGCCAGGTCATGGTCCCCACAAGTCCACGGTCAGATGGCAGCCCACGTCAGAGCATGCTAAATTATGCATGGTAGCTTTTAATTATTTCTTGTTCATTAAGGAGAGTGTGTGCACAAATATGTTGGCAAATACCCTTTTCTGTGGCGAGGCTGAGCTGGACCTCCTGGGAGCAGTGGAACATGCACATGAGGGACAGTCCCCAACACCACCCCAGGCACAGCCCCTCAGATGTGTCACCTGCTACCATACCCTATAAGAAGCAGAAGCTCCTTCTCTTTAATTAACACTCCTCTTAATTAACACGTGATTCGAACTCAGGCTGTCCATGAAGCTTACACTTAGCCCAAAACATTTTTGCATGCTTTTTTTCACCCTAAAAAACATTAGAAAAGGAAGAACTCCCGCAAGCAGCTTTGTATTGGCTGTTGTATCCAAAATCACTCTAGGGAATGATGCACTGCTTTTCCTTCTGCTCCAAAGCTTCCTCTGAAGCCAGTGGCGTTGGGGCTGGAGATGTGGGAAGCACAGCCCCAGTGAGGACCTCCAGTTCCAGCCTCCCTTCATCCCCTGTCGCTGGGATTTGCTTCTCTAGAGCCAGGCAGTAACAGGATTAGGGCAAGAGAAATATCCCCCCCAGCTGCTTCATGTCCATGCTGCCCCATGTAGCCTGGCCAGCTCTGCCAACACCACAGCTCCCCAAAGGGCAGGGCAGTGTGCCCCCAGCTTCACAGCCACCTCCCCATGGAGTGGGACAGAGGGGGACAGTCAGTCCCTGGGTGGGTTTGTCTGGGTGGTTTTTTTTTTTTTTCTTCCCCCCCATCTGCCTGACCTTTATGAGTTTAGGATATCACAGCATTATAGAATAGTTTGGGTTAGAAGCGACTTCAAGGATCATCTCGTTACAACCCTCCTGCCCCCTGTCCCACAGGCAGGGACACCTCCCACTCGACCAGGTTGCTCGAAGCCCCATCCAACCTGGTCGTGGGCACTTCCAGGGACAGGACATCCATAGCTTCCCTGGGCAACCAGTGCCCCACAGTGAAGAATTTTTTCCTAATGCTTAATCATCTCCAAGGACTGTCTGTGCCATCTTCAAAACCACCATGAGCAAAACCATAAAGGATCAGCAGTGCAAAGCCAGGAAACTCATTCAAATTATAGAACTATTCCACTTCCTACTGAAGTAGTTAAGTTACAGCACTGGTTTGGTTTTCTGCAGTTCATGTTCAGGCAATTAAACCAACAGAAGTAATCCACTCCCTGAGATGAGAAGCTACTCGCCTCCCAGCACTGCACTTCCAGGGAACCGGTTCCCCTTGGGACAAGAGTGCTTTGTCTCAACTTCTTTTCTGTGATAAGATGCAAGAAATCCATTGAAAATTAAATTTCAGAAGGAACAGTCTCAAGGGACTCCTGAGCTGATCTTTAGAGATGTGGAACTGATCTGGCTGTGACACTGTGCTTCACAACCCCCCTTGACTCCTTCACATATGCCTTTCTTCACATGTATGTGTTAGCCAAGTGGGTTAGTGTCCTGAATCTCAGTTGCGAATAGCTATTAGATCATTCACCACAGTCTCTTTGCAATCTACTTCTAACTCAACAAGGACAGAAGCCAGAAAGAAAAGCAGCCCCCCAACTGGGAACCACAGCAGGACACTGGGAAGCCCTGGTCTGGGCAATGCTTGATGGTCGAGCTGCAACCAGCACCACAGAGCAACTGAGGCAACCTCAAATTCAAAGCACTCAACCGTGCTTTGGAGCTGTGGTCACTGTAAGATCCAGTAGAAATATATTAGGTAGAAACTTTTTGCTCTATTATTAGAAAAATTACTACTGGACTATGGTGAAGCACGAGAAATAGAAGACCAAGGATTCCTGGCCAGCACAGGACAAGAACAGCAGCCCCAGACTGGTGCCCGGTTATTTAAAGTAACTTAATTGATACAATACCATTAGAACACTAATTTAAGCCTCTTTAACTGAGGGAATGAAACCAGGGGAAACTCCAACGCTACACAGAGCGCACTGTACAGCAGCGTGCAGGCTTGCAGAGCAACCCGTGCTGGAAAGTTAAACTTCTTCCAAATCTGCAACAACAGCAAAATCCAGTGTTCCAAATTACTTGTCAAGTCTCTGAAAAGGCTTGTGGACAATTCTGTGAAAAGCATTCCGGCTCCATTTCTGCCACCATTCTTTGCCGGGCTGCTTTCCCACCACGATGGGTTGCTCCCACCAACACGTTTGTTGCTGCAACACAGACTCCGAGCAACATCTCGCTCCCCCAGGGCTGCACCAAGAGCCCATGGGGTGTGCTGCTGACACCACTGGTGCTGCTGCCAGGAACTGGGGGAAGAGAGCTGAAGAGATTCCCTGCTCCCTGCCACCCCAATAAGCCTGCCTGCACAGCTCAGACCTGCACCCCGGCACCCAAAGTGCTCAGGGGGTGCTCAGTCAAGCCCCTTGTGCACCCCTTACCACAGAACCTCCTCGCCACACCTCTCTGAAATCCCCCAAAGCTCTCCTGAAATGCACAGAGGAGTTTGCGCCAGTGCCTCCATCACTACCAAACTAGGGAAGGACAACGTGCAAAAGGAGAGATTTGTTCTGAAGACTCTCTCCAGGAAGACAACGCCTCCAAAAACACCAAGCCTGGCAGTCCCTGCGAGGGCCAGGGGCCCCAAGCATGGGGTGGCTGCTGCAGCTCCAGCTGCCGAGGCCCAGCAGGAGATGGAGCAGAGGGCTGCTGGCAACCCTCAGAAATACTGCTGGGGGATCTGAACCAGAACAACTCACTGCTGCACTCCCTGGGGGACTGTTTTGCCAAACAGATATCCCGTCAGGAAAGACAAGGCTATCAAGGTTATCAACAGAAAGACCAGTATAGATTTATCATCTATCTCCTGGAGATGGAAGTATAACCCAGTTAGTCATGGGTACAACAGAGGAAATCATAAACTCAAACAGCATGGAGGACATAAATGATAGTTTGACTAATAATGGGTGGAACAAACAAAGCCACAATCCCACTCACTGCGGGTGATACAACCAAGAAGAAGAAGAAAGAAAGAAAGGAACCCAGCACCCCTCACAAAGCCATCCTGGGGGAAATATCAGATGAGATCATATTTAGATATTACCTCAATCGTTCGGAGATAGTCGGAGGGTCCTTCCTAAAGAAACTTTGCCTGGTGCATACCCCAGCAGATGAACTCTCTCAATACCTCTGCAAGCAGGGCATGCTTAAATCTTGCTCTCTTAACAAGCAGGACCCCTGCTGTGGATCACCCAATGGGCGTTCATCCATGACTGGCCATGTCCTGGGCAAAAGCCAAGAGAAATGTTTTGGTGCTCATCTGGCCTTTCCCTCAACAGCTGATGGCTTCTCCTCACACAGTCAGTCTCAATTGTCTCTGCAGAGAAGGGAATCCCCCATGTATCAACCCCAGTTCTGAGCACTTTAGGGAGGAGGGTTTATTTCCATCACAGGCTAAGGAGCAGAGGCTCAGTCACACCCCACTCCCAGTACCCCAGCACAGCCCCAGATGCTGCCCACAGAGCCAGAAACACCACATCATTTATCCCAAAATCACCACTGTAAGGTTCCTTTACTTTGATTACTAACTTGTGCACTTACTTGTAAGCAGGACAAACAAGCTGTACCCACTCAGGCTCTCCCCTGCAGATAACAGCAGCTCCTCACAACTGCACTTGAAGGTTCTGCTCTCAATCTCAGCTGCCTTTTTCTTTTTAGAAGCGAAATTTGAACACGGTCTTGGAACAGTGATGTACTGCTAAGAACAATTAAAACACCCAGTAGCAAACAACCGCAACACAAGGTGCTGGAGAAGTTCCCCTCAAGGACACCACAGACCCACCACCTGTAATGGTTTGAAAACAAACCAGTGAGAGACTCCAAGCCAGAAATACAATTTAATAAGAAAAAAAAAATAAAATAAAAGCAATAATACAAAGGAAAACCACAGACAGAGTCAGAATACAACCTGATACTCTGTAGTTAGGGTGGTGGTAGCAGTCCAGATGAAACAGTGGTCTCGTAGAAAAGATCTGGTAGCTCTTGTCCTCTGGAAATCCAGTGGGTAAGGCCCCCTGTGCTGTACTGAACCCCAGTTTATATCCAGGTGGGAGCACTTGGCTCCTCCCCCTGGGTGGAGCATCTCACAATGGGTTGATATCAGTCTATGAGTCATGCAGTGGGTCCTTGATGGTCCATTAAACAGAAATAGCTCCTGGGGGGAGCTCTGTATGAGTCATGGGGCGAGGCATGGATGGGCCCATTAACAGGGAGGACTCCTCCTTGCTGGGTGGGAAAGGTGTTAACATCTCCCCTGACCTTGAACTTCTTTCCTTATCTGTTATAGCCTGGGGTGTGAGGTCTGTCCTGGGCAGCTGCTACCCATGATTTTCTTAACAGCCCATGAGCACTGACATAGAGAGTATAGAATATACAGTTTTGGTTCTACCCACATAAGGATAAACTGGTCCCAGCCCCTGTAACCATGACACCACCACACTGCGAGGGCCAGCACAGCCTGTCCTGGTCCCTGTGGCCATCACCAGGTCAGTTAATGAAACAGTTCACAGTTAATTTTCTGCTGGAAGAGAGCCCCAAAAAGGCTCTACAGACATTTTTAGGAAGAAGTTACATTTGCCACAGTGTATCATACTACTAAAGCTCGCATGAGGCAAGTCCCACTGAGTGTTCTGCCGCTCTGCAGCAGGGTATCCTGTGCTGTGACACAAAGCTGTGCCCCAGGCAGGGACATCCCAAGCCCAGGGTGGTCTGCAGCCAGAAACGTGACTACCACAAACCAGCTTTTTCAACCCAAAGTGGACTAACTGTTCATTTATAATCGAGTTTCTCCATGCAAGCCCCCCCCCCCCAAAAAAAAATAAAAAATCATCACACCGATGTTCAAACATAATATTTTTATTTGTGGATAAAAATTAAGGCTCACAGTACTTTATCATTTCACAAGCAGAAAAATGTTAAAAATTGAGAATGATGGGGAATGCCCCCAATACAAATTCCTCTAACTGCTGACATGTTTTACTGAAGACTTGAGGTGAACAATTGTACAGGGCAGCTACAGTTATTAGTTTGTAAACTAGGTGCTAAATATAACCTTTTAAGAAATGTGAACGGAGTATTAAGTTTCTCTCCACTTCTGTCTGTTTGATACATGTGGATTCCATAAACACACTCAAGCACTGCTGGGATGATCCCTCCTAAGAACAACCCACCATTGCTACAGTGCCTGGCACAGGTGTCAAGATGGGGGGAGAGAGCTAGAGATCACAAAATTTCAATAAGACATTTTGATTATAGTGCAATAGTTTATGCCTAAAACTTTCAATATTCAACTTTGTCTTTAAAAAAAATAGCCCAAACTCAAAGTATGTTCCTAAAGCGCACAGAAATTGTTGTCAAGATCCATTTCATTACAGACTTGGCAGCAACCCAGGTGATTAAAAGATGGTGAAAGTCTCGTGAAACCCCAGCACACACAGAGCACAGGGGTACACATCACAAAAGTTAAGATGCAGCTCTAAGAGGACTTCCAAAGCGTGCCACATGCAGGGAATAAAAGGTTTCTGCCCAGATATGCTGCAAGTTTGTGGTCCAGAGGTACAACAGTGACCGTAACCCCATGGGCATAACCGTTGCCACACCAGTTTTCTTGTGTTTTCTATGGGACTATGTCCTGCAGATTTATTTACACAGAGACCAACCGAGCGTGTGTCAGTCAAAACAGAGAAAGGTTTGGCTTTAAGGGGTGCTCCATATTCTTTGCATTACTTTTTAGTAATTCCTTCTCTTTTGCCTATTTGCTGTCAAGGCAACACAAACCGGTGGCAGCAGCAGCAAGAACAAGGCTACTCACAACAACTGTTGTAGCATTACAAGGCTGAGGGATTTCTGCATCCCATCAAAAATATTAATTTCTTGTCATCGCACCCTTTACATCCAAGATAGCACCACAGGAATGAAAACAAATATCCTCAGCTTTTTCTAACAAAAGGTTAACACATACTCTAAGGCCATCGTTTTGTTAGGGAACTTTCTTCTGAGATAAGCTACAAAGAGAATTTGTTTTCAGCAGAACCCAGGCTGTGACAGATCCTGCCCTGCAAACACTGATTTACAGCTGTTTTGACCAATAGCTCTTACAAACCATCCAGTAATAAAAGAATATTTGTATTGTTAATACTTCACTTACATCATAAACAGCTCATTCCAAGGGCTCAGAGAGGTTACGATTGACGCGGGTGAGAATTACTACCCCCATTTTATAAAGGGGGCAACTGAGATACCAATTAAGATCAATTTGCCCAAGGCATAAAGCCTGCCAGGAGCAGGGCTCCGAGGGGAAAGGCCATTTTCTGGCCACAGCTCTGCTGCTCTCCTGCACTCCTGTGTTCCCAAAGGGTCCCAGAGAGCAAAGCCTGCCAGACCACCTCCTCCCCAAGTGAAAACCACCACTCAATGACACAGGCAAAAGAATAAGCTTACACAAGTTCTCCATTTCCTATAAGCAGAAATTAAACTAGATTTCCCTAATGTGTAGGCAGTAAATGTAACAACAGGAATGTGTGCAATCAAAAGAACATAGAACAAACACCTTCAACCATTATTCCAGTTCACAAATCTAGGCAAGTGGAAATGTAAGTAGCTACAGCCATGAAATACTCCATCATATTGAACAGTTTAAACCAAATATTTTACTCCCTAATACTATGGTAAACTTGCAGCTGAATGAAAAGCAACTGCTTAAATTAACAACATGGGATAAGAGGGACGAGCCTGGAGAGGCAGTGATGGTTCCACCGGCGGAGGTCCCCGGCAGGCACCCAGCACGCTGCTCAACTCAGAATTTAACTGTTACTTTCATCGACAGCAACTGCAGGACAAGCTCAAAATTCTCAGGTGGATGGATGGAAACAGCTTTGCCTCAAAACATCGGAGGAGCAGGTGTCCAAAGAAACCACCTCTCCAATTATTGCTTACTTAACTACACAAACAGCAGAATACGAGCAACGGAAGGGATCTATTTGGGTCGGGCGGGTCATCTCCGATACCAGGACTCCACACTAGCGACTATAACAATCTTAAAGATCAAGCTACATACAATACATACAAGAAAAAAAAAAACCTGTAAAAGCAAATACGTGGAAAATAAACCGTCATCAAGGAAAGCAGATGGGCAGCAGGCTGCAGGGGAGCGGTGCACGAGGGTCGCGGGACAGAACCCGGACTTGCAGATCCCCTCTCTGTCCGCAGCCGCCCCGGCCACGCTCCCGTTTTCACACTGCTCTGAGTCCCCAGAAGCTGACAGAGACTCTTACACACGTGGGGAGCGAGCACTGCAGCTGAGCTGGTGTCCACAGTCACAGCCCAAGTGCTGCGAGAGGGAGAGAGGGCAGAGGGGCAGAGACAGGCCATCCCATCACCTTTCAGCATCGCTCTTGTGGAGCTCAGCGTTATTGCCATGGGCTAACACGTCAAACAATATAGAACAGGCTAAACAGCATACAAGAGATCCACGGGAACTCCACAACTCAACAGTACCCACTACTCCATTTGGCAAAATATTTATTTATAATAAATCTGTTCAAAAGCAGTTGGTCACAAAGTTCGTTTTACATTTTTAGCTGTAACAATGCTTTCGGTAGAAGTAAATAAACTGTCTCTTTTTACACAGCGTACAAAAACAGACACTGAAATGACAGTTACAGTAACACGCATGAAGACGGGAAGAGTTGGTAAGACAAAGGCAAAAGCAACAGGGATCTGTCTGCGCACCGGCAATGCTGCCACGATTATTTACCCGTACAAATCCTCAGCCCCGCTCAGTTATCATCCCCAGCACAGCTCTTAACTGCAGGTCTATGCTCCAGGAGAGGAATCTGATGCGATGTAGCAGCTCCAGTCACTCTTTCACAGTACTGCATGTCAACACTGGGAATGGTTTCTGATATGATTTAGACTGCACACAGTACTTCAATAGAAAAAAAAGTTAATTACTCCCACTCCGTGGTTCCTGGTGGCTTTGATGTCAAATCATACATCACCCGAGAAATGCCAGGAATCTTCTTAATCTCTGCCACCATTTTTAACACAACCTGTTGTGGGAGGGAAAAAAAAAAAATATCAGAGCTCCTCATTTCATTACAATTTCTTCCCAAAACACCAGCATATTCTTCCTAATAAATACTACGAAAGACAAAAAAATGGCAATAAAATCAAAGTCAAGCCAAGTAATCAAGAAGGGGGGAGGCAGCGAAGTCAAAATGGGTCATCTACAAAACTAGCTCATGTTGAAAAGCAATCTGAAAACCCGTATTACCTCTTCTGGCACCTCATTACCAGGAGTTGCTGCAATACCAGTCATAAAATCACTTGTAATAAAAGTTCGAATAACCACAGATCTCTGGCAGGAAGGCTGTTTCTGTAGGGGGTCCCGATCAAAATGCAACGGTGTCAGTATTATTGGCATCTGGCTAATTTTCCCGGCATAACCTTCAAAAATAGTAGTACAAAGTGCATTAAATTGGTTTACAGGCACAAATGTGATAGAAGTTTTAGAGACTTTCCTACGTATACTTCAAACTCTACACTTACACTTTCTGGGATCTTTTTGCTCCTACTACCACACCCCAGATCACCACGCTCAGTGGTGCACGAACTGTAACTACTCCAACTGCCACTTGAAATGATCTTCAGAATTTGCAGGCATGTAGAACAAAACCAGATAATCTCTGTTATCTCTGCAGCTTGCTGTGAATGCAATTTAAGATCTGCTTTCCTTCCTACGTAACATAACCACAGGGTTTTATCTATACCCATCTCAAGCCCAAGAGAGAGCCACTAACAAGTATCTCTGTGTCTTTGACATATTTAAGAGAAAGCTCTTAAGTCTTCCTGTTGCTGGTGGTTGATAGGTAACTCCACACAATCACCTCTCACTTTTGCTTTTTTTTAAAATATCTCCTTCTGAAAGCCAAACCACAGACTCCCTAATTTCACTGCTGGAATGGTCTGAGGTGTATCACTGATACAGAATCTCACTCTCTGCTAGCACCAGCCTGAGCTGCTGGTACAACCAGTCTTTTTCCCAAAACGAAAACTGAAATCCTGGTTTGGGGAGCGATTCCATTCACACAAAGCCAAGTGTCACCGAAAGTTAGTGAGACACATCTACAGTTTTACAAAACACACGCCACAGTGTTATCCTCAGCCTTTTGAAGCTATTTTTGTATAAATTATGGCAAGACAGCCTTGCAAACAGAATATGTATTTCCAAAGAGAAACTTGTAATTCCAAAGAGAATCCTTGTAACTTAATTTACAGAAAACAGACAAGTCTGAAGTTGTTTGGTTTACAAATACAGCTTGTACTTGGAGTCACAAAATAGGAAGCCATCAGAAGTAGCGAGCATCATCCCCACTGGAAACTTAATATTTAGGCTCCCTTCTTTCCACAAAATCCCCATGACTTAAACTGTGTTAAGTTTCCTGACATAGTTTGTTTGTTTACTTCATGAAAATGCCGAGATCCTCAGCAAAGAGGATTAATTTGGTCGACGTTCAGCTGGCTAACAGTACTTCTTGCAGAAGTTTGCACTGCAGTGAAGCACACCACCTCTGAGCTTCGTGAGGTGTCAGAAGCAAGCCTGAATCACCCAAAAATCCCCTAAAATCAATTCTGCTAGCAGAAAGGCCAGGAAGTCCTGTCCTTTAGCTCCTATAACTTTCAGATAAGGCTCTTGCCTGTCATCCCATTAATTTCCCACTTTCTTGGAGATATTAGCGAAGCTGGTTGATTTTGGCAGTACTGCTCCTAACTCCACCCAGATAGATTTGCAGGGACCTTGAAACAAGAGTCTAATCCACGGGACAAGGTGAAGTACCTACCAGACTCCCTGAGAATATTGTGAGCCTCAAAATCAGCTTGACGTAAAGTGCTGAGGACTCCTGTGGTCAGGAAAGTGGGGGTGACATCGGTAGGAGGTTCTTTAACAGGTGGACCGAACACATACACAACTCTGGAAAGCAAACAGAATGGCAGAAAAAACACATTTCAGCATACATGGAATAAAAGAGATTGCCTGAAGACTGTATCTTTAGTATTGCACTGAGAAAAAGCTAGGAAAGAGGGTAATTTGATTTTGCTCCTTAGCTGGTAAGTGGAGCTTAATGTAACTTCATGCACAAATTCTACACACATGACATGTGTACTCGGTCTGGAAGTCAGAGGCAGTAATTTATTTTGGTTTGCTAGAGACCAGCAATAGCCCCAGTACTCCTTATTCCAGAGAATGATCCTTTGAAAAGAAACAGAAATACTAAAGGGTTTTTTCTCAATTTTACTTTAGTACAAGTTAAGATTATTCATATATATGCTTAAGTGCTTACAATTTCTATCTTCTCTCCCAGTAGGAAATGGTCAAAAAATACCATTAACAGTAAACCTTACTGTTAATGAATAGTTGTTTTCAGCACAGGGCACTAACACTGCAAATTATAAATCTATATAACTACATCCATAATAAAACACCTTCTGCATTCAAACCAGTCACATCAGCTTATCTTTTAAATCTAGTTCCTCGTGTTTTGTATGTCGTGGAACAAAAAGCGAAGTATAATATCACCTGATTGGCCTCATTACAAAGATTTACTACAATGTATTCACATAAGTTATTTGAGTTTGCAGATAGAAACAAAAAAGACTTGTCTAAAATCCAAAGCAGAAGAACATGGAAGCTTTATAGTTTGCATTTTTGTTTGTAATATAAAGGCTGCAAGCATGGCTGGGCAGAAGACCAACTATTTCAGTGCACTCCTCATAACTACCAGCTTCAGTGCCCCTATAAACAGCAACGAAAGATTCTGAAAACATATCCTGGTAGAGCAGAACTCCCAGAGATGTGGCGTACTCCAGAGGGTAGTATTAGATCCAGAAGAGCTCAAAGACAACAGCAACGCTGTAAACCCAGCACATCCTTTGAAACTGTGCACGCAGTCCTAATTTTAGGCCTTCTTTTGTTCCTTCTGCATTTAAAGAACCATCTTGCAATTCAAGATCTCTCCTTCAAGCACAATACCTAAGTGACACCTACTGCAAGAGGTGACAAAATTAAGTTTTCCTATAAGAAATTATAAGCAGTTTCATCAGAAAGCCTACAGCCAGGCAAGGAGGAGAGGCACCCTCCAGAACCAATTTAAAAATCTAAGCAACTTCAGCTCCTAGAAAAAGTTATGGAATTTAATAAGCAGAAAATGCACACTAACAAGAGAGCCCAATTAAGATTGAACTGCCAAGCTGTGGAGCTCTCCTATGTGCCATTAGAACTGACAGTCCCATGTGAATTCTCTTCTTGAAACAAAGCAAAAAAAATACATCATGACACCAGAACTCATCAGCAGGCTTGGAACCTTGCAAAAAAAAAATTTGCCTAAGATACACTGGATACTGTCTAATCAAGTGCATAAAGGAAACGAGGAGATAGGCTATTGATTTCTTTGTCAAGTTAGTAATTCCAGAAATAAACCTATGTTTTGATTTACTGTGTACTTGTAACCCCTGTATGATACATCTCTCCAACATACAAAAACCTGCCGTAGATCAAACGGGAGAAGGCTTGTGCATGCTGAACATCCATGCATTAAGTGGACCATTAAAAATACAGATAATTCAAAATACTTACCTGTTGATGTTGTGGCACATGCGTGGTATGAGTCTGGCAAGAAACATGAGAGACTCCCAGTGTGGAGCATCTTTACTAGAGATCCCACAAACATAGCTATATGAACGACAGTCACCCTATAAGTTAAATAAATAAATAAATGAACATGAGCCTTGCTGGCAAAATAGTTCACAATACTTTCCCATTCATTCTGTAGGAAACAGGACCATATTTTGCACCTATATTTAGCAGACACTAATTTTGCACCAACATTTAGCTGACACTAAGCTGGTGAAATCATTATGCTGAGATACCAAGTGAATGAGAGAAGAGAGAGTAAGATGACAGACCTCTTGTGAGCTAACACAGGTGAATAAAAGGGAAAAGAGAATGAAAAGATATATATAAAGGACCAGAGCACAGGGACCTACTGTGTATTGGTATTTTAATGACACCATCATAGGAAAAGTATAGAAACCTGCTGCTGATGCTGCTGTTTAAAACAGTAACAAAAGCTGACTGCAGAGAGCTACAGAAGCAACACACAAGATTAAGCAGCTGATAATAAAATAAGAGATGTAATTCAATACTGGTAGTGCAAAGAAAGGTGCTTTACAACTCTGACTACTCAGTACAGAAATCTGCCAAGCGATTGCATCAGTTCCACGAGAATGCCAGCTCAGCACATCTGTTTGGTTTGTAACTGACACCAAAGAACAGCTCACCAAACCATGCGTGTCATTGGCAAAGGCATGAAAAGAAAGAAAACACTGCCCAGATTCAAGTGCTCCCGTGCCCTGAAGGGCCTGCGCTGCTCTACTGCCTTCCCTCCCAAGGACAAGGACAGAGAAATTTGAAAAAGTACAGGAAAGGGCAACAAGCATGTTCAAATGTAGGATGCAGTATTTTTTGAACAACTTAGTCTATGACTCCTGAGCCTTAATAGGACAACAGGATTACCGCAGAGGTCTGCAAGATTATGAAGCCTGTAAGTGACCAGCTTTACTCAGCCTGGATGATATCCTCAAACACAAAACCTGGCATTTCCTCAAGCATCTGTTGAGGTACATTGGCATCTTTGTGCTACACCAGCACTGATGAATGACACTCACAGGTATCACAGTCACTTGAAGTTTAAGTTTATCTTTGAGTTAAGTCCCTTAACTTCAGTCTTAAAGCAGCAATTATTATGCTTCACTGCAGCCTGCCACACTTCTAGGAAGCAGCTTTCAGAACATGCCTGGAATGAATCCCTTTACCTGCACTCCCACGGTTTTGATTGGTAACAAGAAGGCATTCAGTGAATGTAGGCTTGTAATCTGCATCAGCTTCTCCTGGTCTTCTTCAGTTGTACATGCTTTGACCCTTTGCAGCAAAGTATGTGGCTGTGAAAATGCAGAAAAAGAAATTAACTAAACAGAACTTACACAGTGGAAAAAAAAATACTTAAGTAGCTGTTTGCTTACATTTAGTCTATGCTTAACCCCTTGGAACTATTTCAAAAATAGTTTTCATTTAACAACTAAACTTTAGCAAAAGTAGTTTTGATTAGACTGTATGTATTTTAAGCTGAAGCTCTCCAAGACCATAGGTGAAGCTCTTTTCCTGTGCTCATTTTCCTGTGGTCATTCTCTCCCTGACAGATTTATACTTTTCACTTTTTCTGTTTATTTCAGGTGTAGAACAAAGCAATATCTGTTAAAATACACTAAATTGTAGTGTAGCCTAAAGGAAAAGCAGATCTCAATATTTGTCCTTCAGTATTTATCAAAAAAGGTTTAGGAGTTGTTTTGAACTTATACCTTAGAGCGGGCCTCTGTCAATGACTTTTCACCCCTCTGCAATTTAGTTCAACTTTGCTTACAGTATCACAAAGGTCTTCACAGTTAAGAGATTGAGAACTTCAACATCATGGATTAAAAACTTCAGGTTTCTGTTCAGGACATCTGGCAAGTAACAATTCCTCACTCCTGCACTTTGAAACACCTAGCGATCATTAGGGCATGCACATCTAGAAGGTTACAACTGTTTCAGGGAAGGAAAAATCCCCAGAAATCCTCACCTGGACAAAGTTTAGTTAACCCAAAGTTAAATTACTGCTTGAAAGGTATATAAACTTCCATTTTCCAGAAAGTGTTCAACACTTGCACCAATAAAGGCACAAAAAATTCTATTGTACTACACTGAACAGCTTCAAGTGGGTTGTACTGGAATGCATCACTCCTTGAAGAGCACATAAGTAGATTTAAACTTTTAGCAGCTTAAACCTCATGGCAGGTCACTTCAGAATGATCACACTACTTTTCTGAATGTTAGAATTTAGCAATTTTGTTACCTTCTTAACACTTGCAGAAAAATCTGCAACTATTTTCAAAATGTTGTTTGTTTCAGGAAAGTCTTTGCACACATAAGGCTCTTCAGCACATATCACTCTGATTGCTAGACCAGGACCTGCAATCCGAAGTTGAAAATACATTATACCAAATATCAGGAAGCTAAATTTAATCTAAAACTGTGACAGCACCTATAGCAGCAGGTCAATCACAGTATGTTTTGCCATTGTACCTATACTTCAATTGTCTCGACACCCTATAAGATAGAACACACACAAGCAGTTCATTCCAGTTCAGTTTGGTATGTTTAAGCCTTATTTACCAACACTACAACCTAGCTGGTGGTGACACAGCAGTTAGTGGTGATGAAGCATGGTGGATGGCAAGCCAAAGCAAACAGGAGCCTCCTCATTCCCTTTGCTGGGCAACCGGGCTGAAAGAGTTGGTTATAACATACACTTGAGTCTCCAGTGTTTTTAAAGAGCCCTGATGGCTATTTGACCTTTTAGCTACTAAATACAAAAGCACATGTAATTTGCTGGAAATGTCTGAAGACAGCTTCTTGCATTTTGTGGGATGCTGGTGCATTAGCACAGCCCACATTCTCTGCCAGGGACTACTACACACCCTGCAGGACAATTTTAAAATACATGAACAGAAAAACATAAATCTCCCCTTAAAGGTACGTGGGCTTTGCTACTTTATACACTTTGATGTTTTCTGGTGAAGAACTGTTATCTTCCATGCAATCATTTTCAGAACTGCAAATGCCCCTTAGAAAGGCAGGCAGATACAGGACATTATTCCAAGTAATATACTTTTGACAGCTCAGGCAGCATTCAGCTGCACTTCACTGATAGTTCTTGCTTTGGTTTATACAACTGGAAAAAAAACCCAAACAAACACAGATAAAAGCAAGCTCAATTATAAAACTTTAATTGCTACACACAAAGCTGCTCTCAAATGTTCTTTTCCTGAAAAAAATCCTGCTTAAGTCAAAACTAATAAATCCATACATTTTTTCCCCATTTGAAGTTTTAGGCTCCAACATAAATTTATTCTAAAGGTTAGGTATATTCTGAAAAATACTGATGTGATCCATAGCCCTTCACTCAGAAGCATAGACCAACTCTCATACCTGGGAAGGGATGCCTCGAAACCAGCTCTTCAGGAAGACCAAGTTCTCTCCCCAGCACTCGCACTTCATCTTTGTGAAAGTCTTTCAGGGGTTCTATTACTTTACCCTTAAAAAAAAAAGAAAAAAGAGCAATTTACACTCCCGCTTACCTATTCCAACGGAAAGCCTCACATGTTTAATTTCTGGCAGTCCCACTGGCCTGCTTTTGACAGCATGGGCTGCCAGCACTTGGGTAAACACTGGAAAGAAAAGCACATGTCAATGTGGGCCTTGTAAAAACAGTTGCAGGACAGAGGCTAAGACAAGGAACTTTTAAGTTCCTGCCAGAAGTATCAATGGCTCAATCAGTGTGGACATAGCTGCAGGGCAAGCCTGCTCTGACTGGCTTCAGAAATTCCTTCTCTCCCCTCCATGTTCAAACCAATCTAAAAGCCTTGAAAACATTTCATGCAGTATTTGAAGCGTGGGTCAGTAATGGTTACTTTCTCTCCTATGGTTGAGTACTGTACTAATAACCGAGGGCCTTCCAACAGGGTTATTATGTGGTGTATCATGTGCTAGATTCTCTGCTTTACCATATAGTTAGAGAACTTGCCATCACTTCTGTTGCTCAGCTTCACATCTGTGAGAACCAGAAGGAAACACCAGTATCCTCATTTTCACTTACCTCTTCTCTTAACTTTCGAATCAGCTCTGTGTCATTATGATGAGTTTTGATGACTTCAGCTTTGCCACTTGCAACAAGGGAAGCACTTTCAATGAGATCAGGTCTCAGGGTACCCTGAGCAAGAAAAACCTCTTCAGGCTTCAGATTCATTTCTCCAATGACTTCATTGGCAATCTGTAACAGAGAGAAAAAGGGAAAGTGTTCCAACTTACATTTTTGGTTGTCAAAGGTCTACAGGAAGATAATGGATTGCCCAACAAGCACTACCGAGCTGCAAAAGCACAAACAAACAAGACAACTAATTATGAGGCTAGCCCACTGCTGAAATAGTCCTATGACCCCATATTTTGAACAGAAAATGGAAAAAAATATCTTCAAACCATGGGCACATCACTGCCTGTTAAATGCTCCCTGCATCACCAGCACTGGTAGCTGACAGATGGAACATGGCTCATCTTCAGCCAAGCAAGAGGAGTGTGCCCCAAGTCACATTAGCCATCCATTTGGGGGAAAAAACATTACATGGAAGGTTTTGCAACAGAAATGAAAGCCACCATCATGTTTAGATATACTACGTTGACTCGAATCTAGTACAGTGCTTGGGAGCCACGCTGTGACCACTGACTGACTGCCAAAGTTTTAGGCTTAGGTGACTGTACCAGCGGCTTCCTTGATCACCCACAACTTATAAGAACACTCATGCCAGTGAGTGCACAGTGTGTTTATAATGAAATGGTCTGACAAAGATGTATCTAGAAGTCATAGAATTAAAAAAAAAAAATCCAACCCAACCAACAAATAATTATAAACGTTACCTTAACAAAGGTGTCACCAATAATTTTTCTTTTTTCTTCTGGACTTGTAGTCATATTTAAGGTTTTGCTGATTCTTTTACGTGGAGTTCTGTCCTCATCCGAGATGGGCAGAGTTGTTGTACCATTGTAGAACGAATGAGCTGCATTCACCACTGCACGAAATTACAGGAATTTTTTAGCAGTCAGTAAAGATTTTTATGCAAGGCTGCAGAAAAAAGTTGTGCTCTGTTGCTTTAAAAACAGAAAATAAAAATCATTCCAGTCCTTTGACTATTAACTGCATTAAATAGGGCTGTTCAATACCTCAAGAACTAATTGTAACAAAAGCATTTTATGTCTTTTATTAACCTATGCCAGAGGGCAATTTTTTTTTTTCACATTATGAGGCTAGGCAACTGTGAAAGTTCAGTTCTTGCTTCCCTTCTTACATAAAGCAAGTAAATTATAATCTAAATAGTTTCCAGGATGGTATTTCCCCAAGGCCTTTCTGCAACCAAAATGAAATGATGTACTATTTACTCATGGCACATTATGCTTCTTAATTTAGAGAGGCTCTCAATGTAGAGATCAGCTGGGAGGCTCTTTGGCATCTTTTACCAGCACTGAACTCCATGACCTACAGAAGGAGCATTTGCAGCAAAGGGATTCCCCTCGTTACTCTGGCAGCCTGCCAGAACCTGGGTTTATTGGAAAAAGACATGGAATTTTCCACTAAAAAAAAAAAGTAAAAATAATCTAAAAAGACATGTAGAACACAGCTCAGGCTTTACTGCATGAGGATGCTGTCTCACACCGTGGGGCCAGTGGGGAGCAATGTTCACCTGGTGCCACACTCTCCAGCCAGCGCACCAGAGTTGCTTTCCAACAGCACTTACTGGCAGCCCCAGGACAGGCAGCTCATGAAATAAATAAGCTGGACATTATAAAGCAGCTCTCATCATTTGCACAGCTTGAGTATAATTTGTCTTCTCTGATGTCCTAATACTTCAGATACCAGAAGTCTCTACACCTTCTATCAGCCATGACAAGGTATCTTCTGTTCACTCCTAACAGACTGCTTTCCAACAAGCTACTCCAAAAACAACTACTTGCTCCCAAAAGCTACTCCAAAAGTCCCTGTTTAGAAGCCGAGTCAACAATAACAAAAAAGCCTTGGAAAAAGTAATTTTGGCTATCACAGCATTCAATCACTGAAATCAGCTCACAGTTTAAAAAGAAAGACAGAAAGTAAAGCCCCTGTGGAGGAACGTTAACCAAGCTACTAAAGGAAGCTGCCATCAAGGGGGTTTTGTTGGAAAGGAGTACTAAGCCTTCAGTAAAAAAGTGACTGAGGCACAAACGTACTGCCTTGCTGTGCCCCAGCAGCAGGTATCACATCTCAGCAAGTGAGGAGACGTATGCTCCAAGTAAGTGAGGCTTAACATTCTAGGTGTGAACAGGCCTAGCTGGTTCCAAACCAGCAACCACACTTTGGTGTGGAAAATCTGGGAACTGTGATCAATTCAAATCACTGAAACAAAACACTAAACATACATTGTAGGAGACCAGCCATGTCACTGGTGGTATCAGGCACACTTAAAACTATGGTACCTTTAACTTGAATCCCAAGTTTTTTGAGTGCCTCCTCCACGGACTGACTCTCTCTTTTGCGCATAAATCCATTATCTATGTGTACAGCTATGACCTGATCTCGGTTTAAAGCTCGGTTCAGGAGAGCAGTACACACTGTTGAGTCCACACCACCACTAAGTAAAACCTAAGGATGAGGAAAAAAGAAACAAACAAGCAAAATTTGGTCAGCTGTTTACAGGGGAAGTGTCAACAAATAATTCAGAAACAGCTATGAGGATCAGAACAGATCTACTGACTTAGAGTCAAAGATTCGGAAGAAAAGGAGAAGTCAAACAATGTATTGACCAATTGTGCAAACTTTCTAAAACCTGCTTAATGTGTTACCCAAATCATGACAATTCTGCATTTAGCAAATTAACCCGAGTAACTGTGTCGGTGTTTCTATCAGACTTTTGCATATGATCTTTCAGCTTCAACTCAACCACTTACCAGGACTTTTGATGAGCCCACTTTCTCTTTGATATCCTGAATGCACTGAAGTTCTCTGTTTTCCACTGTAAAAGTACCACTGCATCCCGCAATATCATAAAGAAAATTCTTCAGGATCATCTTCCCATTCACTGTGAGGCTAACTTCAGGGTGGAACTGTGCTCCATAGAGTTTTTTAGATTCATTTGCTATGCCTTCATTGGTACAAAGAAATGAGCATGATTTAAAAGAATTGAATATGAAATATATACCTAAGAAAGCTAAGCATTCACTTTGCAGGATTTATTCTGCCACATTTTGGCACAAGTCACCAATCAAAGCTGAAGAGTCTGGTTAAGATTAGGAACAAGGGTATTGTCATGTATCTATGACACACAGTCCCTCAAAAACCAAGGAAAACACTCAAGACGTTCTAGGTTTGTGAGCACCACAGCTCTTTTGTAACCATCTCTGGAGGGTTACTTTGAGGAGATCACAACATCACACCTTGCACCAGCTTCTGACTGGGTTTTAAAAAAAAAAAAAACCAAAAAAAAAAACCCACACAGCAGGGAACAGCCCAGTTCCACTGCCCCGTGTCAGACTCCCAGGTATCACCGTGTTCTCCTCCAATGCTGGGAAACATCTTTAAATGTTTTAAAAGGTCAGGTTTTCTCAAATTAGTTACCTCTCTGATTTAAGACCAGTATCTTAAGCTTTTTTTCTTTTAAATGGAAGCTTTTTAAATACATCAGGCGAATGCTTCGAGATCTTACTAAGTGGCTCAGCAAACTTAAGACCTCCCCAGGCCTCCCATCTCCTGGAAAGAGGCTCAGGGGCCATTTCTTTGGCATTCCATACCTTGAGTAGCATTCAAAAACCAGATTCTAAGGTCCTACATTTTTCTGTGACAATCGGTGTGTAATGTTTGAAACGCTGCTGTCAGTACCAACGTTATTTTTGCTCAGTCGACCATTCAGTGCAATAGTAAAGTAATAAGTTAATCAAGCTTTAATAATTAAACAGTGTTTGACTTGTAGTATTACCGTGCAGAAAATACCACTTACACTGCACACCACAGCAGACTTCTTCCTCTCCTCTGCCTTAAGGCCATACAATATTTTATTGCAAAAAGAAACACATGCATACTTTGGAACAACATAAACAGTAAAAACAAAGTTAGGTTTTCCGTAGACCACCAATTTAAAATCAGGACCATTAATTTTCATGTCTATTTCTTTCTTTATTATCATTACAGCACAACATGCAAAGACATACAAGGAACTGTTAAAAACAATTCACTTATTTGGCAATTAAATAACAGGAATAGTCTTGTCCATTTGGTTTTAACTACTGTCTGCCATAATTCTCTCCCTTAAGGAACATTATCAAGAGACTATTTCTGTATAAGTACCTGCTATAATGTTCCCAGACTGTGCAACCACTTTGAATCCATCAGCTACTTTATCCACACTATCTCCATGAGTGAGAAGAACAAGCTCTTCCTTCTGAAGGCCCCTAAACAAAGATTAACAGCTAGAATTAATTTTTAAAAAGAACAAAGACCCAAACTACCTGTGTTTCCAAGAGTTCCCAGTAAAAGAACATCTCATCTGACCATTTGAAATACATAAGCATTTCCTTCCTAGAAGGAGTAATCTCCAACTCCAGGATGCCTCTGTTGGAAGCTCTATAAGTTCTTAAACAATACATCCTTCATGCAAGTGGTAATTTATCATAATTCAAAAGGTTTTGGATGTTTTTTGTTGTTTTGTTTTTTTATAAACACGCCAGTATTGAAGTATCCCCTCTTTGACATGTGGAGCCATCTAGAGTCAGTCAGGATACTTGGAGTCCTTCATTTTATTCCAAGGAAGTGAAGCTTCCCTGCTCATAATTCTGTTTTCAGGACAATCTGGGCACCTCCAACTTTAGGCAGGGTATAAAGATCTGCAGAGGAAACTTCATAAAATTGGAATGCCAGGTATGAGTAAACCATAAGACTTATAACAAGGAACTTAACAGGCATTGACAAACTACCAAGAGATGCAATTCCGGTTTTACAAAACAAAGTAATTTTAAAGGAAGGTAGAAAATGAGTGGTTTCAGATTTTCTAATACCTTTCAAAAACTGGATGGGTGCTAACCAATTCAAGAGTACTGCACTGCACAGCAGAAGACAAGAGCTCAACACAAAGATTCTCATGCTGTGATACACTTGATGGTGTCTCAGTGAAGATGTCTGACTTTGAAATAAGGGGTTTACACAACACGCCAAGGAAATGTATCTGCATTTCTAGAGTCAATTGAGAAGTTACACCTAAGCATTTGTTCAAATGAGTAACTTACTTACCTATGAACACAGCTGTAAAAGTGTTATGAGAAGTTATCAGATAAGCACAGGTGCAGTTTCACTATTTTTGTTAAAACAAGCTTCCTCTCATCCAACTTCCAGACTGGTATTTCCAATATTGTTTCGATAACTTAAAATCCCTACGTACCTGAACAGTGAACATGTGTTATCCAGAGTGATACTGAACACTCCATCTTCTCTAACACTCTTCTTGTGCACTGTACCTCCAAATACCTTATTCATCATCTGCCAAAACAGAAATACTATATGAAAAAGCACCCCACAACCTAGTACCACCTTATACCTCAGCCTGCTCATGAGGGACAACAGCTTTGGCTCTCCAACACGTATCAGCCTATTTTTTCCATTATAATATTCATTTAATATATTATTTTGCAAAATGATATCTGCATTTTAGATTTCAGAAGTCTCAAAATTATTTTCTTTCCCCCTTGCAAATATTACCAGCAACTTGGAAAATATTTTTAGAGTTTCACCTTCCAACTGCTTTAATTTTCAGAGATTTAAGGCTTCATTTTAGACCTACTTTGATATTATACTCACTGAGCTTGACTGATGTCAATCTTTTATAAACAAGTAGTGCATTAATATACACACTTGATTCATTTTTGTAAAGTCAGCCTTAAGGAACTCCCCTGCTTGAGGCTAGCTAACATGGTTTTCAATTTGCTTGGCATTTTAAGGCACATTTTAAAATAAATTTATTTCCCTTAAGAACAGGGAGTGCCAACATTGTTTCCATAATTACCAGCCTTTCTAAAGGAGTTTTTCCAGCCATTATTCAGAACCTCCGAAGGCCTAGTAAATCAGCAAGCCTGGACAAAAAAACCAAGATGCACAAACAGAAGTCACATATCTAATCCACCTCTTGTCTCCTTGAAAGTTTGCTTCTTTGTTTCTTCACTCACTAGATCACTGCAGGATCCCTACTTGGTCCTAAGGTAAGATTTGGGGCAGGGAGGTTGTTAAGCACTCTTAATAACTACACTAGAAACATCCCACAGTTGAAATCCAAAGGGAAAAACCATTTCCCTTGTTTATAGGAGAAGCATATTTTGAAATACCAACTCAATAGGATTAATGACTGTCACTCTCTATTTTTTATGACAAAAAAGGCAGCACAGAACTCAATTCACAGCACTTCAGCAAAGACAAACCATTTATGCTATTGGTACAGCAGAGCCAGGAGAGGCATACACAATATGCTCAGTTTACCAGTTAGGACTTTAAAAGTAACTTTGGAACGTGGCATACTGCTTCTACTTGTAAAGCAGGTCCTTTAGCAGTTCACCTTCAGTTTGGATCAGAAATGAGGCCTAGAAGAGGGCTGTAGACAAACATATCTCTCAACAGCACCTGCATGCCATAGCAGATTCCAAGAACTGGTTTTCCTATTGTAAATATCGCTGGGTCAAACCAGGGTGCATCTTCTGCATACACAGAGTTTGGTCCTCCAGATATAATGATAGCTCTGCAGACAGAAGATAAAAACTGCATTAACCTGAATATAGTGTTTACTTTAAAATATATTTATTTGCTTTAAACATCAGCACTGTTCCACAATACTCTTAGAACTCTATATATTCCCATATAATTTTAACACAGACACCTTAACTTACAGCTCCATTTTGCTATGCTACAGCTGTCAAAAACAGCACCCTAGCAGAGAGGTATTTCATCAGTTGAAACAAAGTCAAATACCATCTTAAAAAAACCAAACATCTTAAAAAATGCCTCTGTTTTAAATTCCTTATAGGCAGGTGTCAACTCCAAGAGATGCAAGACAGCTAGGATCAATTGCAGAGCGTTAGTGTGAAGATGGGTGTACACGCCATGGTGCCTGTGCCACCTGAAGGGGAGCTGCATTTGAGAAACAGACTCCCAGATCTTTGGAGCTGCTGAGAAAAAGTCCCTTAATCCACCCTGATTACAAATGAGGTGCCATTAGCCACAGGCTGTGCATATGTGCAAGCCTGTATGATCTGCTGTTAATACTTCATGCTGTAACACAGAATTAAATCTTTTCAAAAGGAAGAGAGCTTTTGCAAACCACAAGATTTGCAAGATCATGAAGTGCAGCAGCCCCAGCCAGCTGGAGAATGCTTTTTGGCCTCGGCCAGGATCGAACACGGGTGTACCAGACCTTGGACTCACGTACTGTTTATTTCATGGAGAACATCAAATTTGTTATTCCGAGCAAGAAATGCAGAATGGGATTAGAGAGGAGTTGCATACAAGAGATTAACACGTCTAATAAAGCTTTCTTCCAGCACTATTTAGAGTGTTTGTCATGCGAGTACTGACAAAACAGAATTTCTCTATTTTTAAGCACGTACAACATCTGTACCACAGGCAGAAATAATGGCGCAGTAACAAGCCCACATACTGAATGTCACTTCTCAGCTGCAGGCATGCAGGGTACCTGCTCCACCAGCAGCCCACCTCCACCTCCCCAGCCCAGGACAAGGCAGAGGGCTGGCCAGGGACACCCCTAAGAGCCAAAGTCCTGTGGCTGGCCAGCTGGGAGAGGCAACATTGGCTTCACTGTGTGTCGAGATCTACAAGTGAGCTCTGGAAGAAGCATACAGCTGCTACAGGTGTAGCTTTACACTGAACAGTCTTGACAACAAATACCTGCTGTACACATACAGGCACTTCTGTTCGAGTTGGAGACGGGATCAATTTCCTTAAGTCAGATGCTGTTAGAAAGAGACTGAAAACTCTTTAATGCCTGGTGGTACTACTGCTTCTAGAATTTCACATACAGGAGCATCTGCTTAAGTGACACATGTACAGGACATTAAAGGAAGTATAGCCACACCTACAAACTGAACATCCTTACGAGACGTCAAAATAGTTATACACTGTCCTATTCAAAAAGTAGACTATTAAAAATCTGCTTTTTTCCATACCAATTAAAATCCACTGCAATACCACAGTGCCTAAGTATTAAAGAAAAACAAAGTTATGAGCTGAGGGTGAGAGGAACCTGCATTAATGTTTATAAGTATGTAAGGGGTGAGTGTCAGGAAGATGGAATTAAGCTTTTTTCCAGTGATGACCTGTGATAGGACAAGGGGTAATGGGTGCAAACTGGAGCATAGGAGGTTCAAGGTGAATATCAGGAAAAATTTTTTTACTGTGAGGGTGACAGAGCACTGGAACAGGCTGCCCAGAGAGGTTGTGGAGTCTCCTTCACTGGAGACATTCAAAACCCGCCTGGACGCCTTCCTGTGTGATGTACTCTAGGTGACCCTGCTCTGGCAGGGGGGTTGGACTGGATGATCTTTCGAGGTCCCTTCCAACCCTTATGATTCTATGATTCTGTGATCTTCTTAGCTGCCCAGAAGAAATTATAACTAGCATGGGATGTAGTTTTCCTGCCACACTGCCTAATTTCTTACATACCTTCTTGCACGGGTATGAATATGCCTTTTTCTGGTTTACCTTAAACCACTTCCAAAACAATCTGACCTAGCTTTGGAAAGCCTATTTGCAATGGATTAAAGGCACATCAGGAACCACATCAAAATATCAACAGTAAAATGCATGCATTGACACCCCAACCTCAGGACTCATGCCAGAGCTCAGACGGTGCCAGAGTTCAGACTGACACCCACAGAGCCTCCGACTGCAGCACCTCCTCAGCCCAGGACCAGGATCTTGCAGAAACCGTTAACATTCAGGGCACGTTTAGATTAAACTTGTCACTAGAGATTGTTCTGAAACTATGAAAATTGAGGAGCTGGTTTTTTAAACACAACACGTAAGTACAATTTAGCAAAATGCTCGATCTTGCTGCCTGTCTCAAACCTTAGTGCAGACCAAAGCAGAGCTCCTTGGCCCGTTCAGTGCACGAGCTATACAATAGAAACCAAAGTATTCCCATGACACATGGAATAGATCCCAAAATCTTGCAGTAAAACCACTAACTCATTTTTACAGTGGTCACTGAATAAAGACACCCAACAGCCGGTGTCAGTATTTGTTGAGCTCTCCTACATGCAAATGATTGACTGAGGTTGTGGACACAAAGCTTATTGACCAATCTGGGTAATAACCCGAAACCACAATCTAACCTTGAGAAGTGACCTTTTGAATTAAGAGGGTTTGCCACATTTTAGAGAGCAATTATTTGTAATGACAAGTCCCATAGTCTAATCACGAGACTCTGAAGAACCTTCAGCTCTGAAAATAAAGGGGAGATCTTTCCTCTACCAACCTGTATCACTACAGTACAGGTCTGAGACAAAACATCATTAGTACTACAACCCCCACCTCCAATCCAACACAAAGGGGAGACAGGAATTCTTTGTAAAGCAGTAGCTAGGTATGTTCATCTTTTAAAGACTTGATCATTGCAGAATTATAAACAAGAACTGACAAGAGAAGGTAACTTTCAGAACACTTCTGAAAGATAAATCCTCCACAAAACAGCTATCTGATAGATCCAAATGTTCCTGGGTTTTGTGTTCTCCATTTTCAAAAGAGATCATCAAGTTCCTATCTGACTTAGTAAAATACCCTGTTTACTGGTTCGCTAATGATCATTGATTAGAAAAATGCACTTCGGTAGCAAAATTCTGTCTTATCTCTTGTCAGGCACAACTGACAAGCACACACACACACACACTGTATTTCTGGATTTGTACCAAACTGACAAGTAGCGTCTTTGATGATTTGTAGACTTCAGGGCATTTATTTTCCCCATACAAAGAGAGAGGCATACCCTGGTATGCCTAATAAAACAAGGAAAAGGAACATGCAAAGTACTGAATAATTGTAAGATCTTGTCTCGCTGCAAACGAGTGGTGGTTTTGGCTAGTTTTAGTCCCCTCCCAGAAACAGTTTCACATGATTTACCACCATGTCTTCAGTATCCAAGTTAGTCTAATTTGGGAAAAAACAAAAATTAAATAAGAAAATAATTTTTAGAAACTCACAAGACTTGTTTTCTTGACGAATAGCTACCCCAGTTCAACAGGTAAAACAGCCAGATCAGCTACATTTTTGTGGACACATTACAAAGGCAACCTCTTATATTATACTTACAACTGGAAATGATTAAGATGACATTAAGGCATTAAGAAGCAAATAGACAAACACGACACAGCTGCACAAGGGTCCCCAGCACAACTCGGGTGTTTCTGTGGATACGCTAAAGAGGCAGTCCTGAGCGTCCCCGCAGGGAAAGCTGCTGCACAGACACCCTGCACCCGCGGAGACCGCGAGGTGGAAAGCGGCAGCACCTCCAGGCCGAGGCAGGGCAGGCTGGGGGGAGGACCTACCGAAAGCCTTGCTCTCTGATGGCGAAGGCTGGCGTCTCCAGAGGGAAGATCTCGGACTGGACGAAGAGCTCGCGCACCCGGCGGTCGATCACCTTCCCGTACTGCGCCCCGGCGTCCAGAATGACTACGGCTCCCTCGTAGTGGTGCTGCTGCCCATCCTTGAGCTCTCCTCCGGCGTTCTCCGCCTGCGAACATCGCCCGCGTCAGCACCTCGCCCGCCACGCCGCTGGCCCCTGGCCGCATCCCCAGAACTGCCAGCACCTGCAAAGCTCCCTAAGGTGGCCTAAACGGCGATTTACGGCTAAAATAAGGAAGGCCAGCAGAGGAACTTCTAAATGAAAAAGCCCCCAAGTCTACAAGGACCAGCAGAGGCGCTGGCAAGATATAGGGGCTATGCATAAACACAGCACATCCCTCCCACACGGCTATGCAAACGTGACATTCCCATCCCCAGAAACAAACGCGGTACAAACTGGGGGGAAAAAATGCTAATAAGCTAGCAGAGGCAGAGCTTTCTGTAAATCAGGAGTCTCATGCCCTGTTCACCACTCCAGCTTTTTCCATTTTACAGTTCTGTATAAAACCCAGCGCAGCCTCCGATAATCAAGAGCATATGCCTTTTCTCAAGCAAAACAGGACAGTGCAAAGTCAGAAGAAAAATGCTTTTCCCCATCACACTGCCTCATAGGCTGAACTTTCCCTTGACATTACCTCCTGGAGATAATAAAAAGGAGCAATCAAGAACAAATGTCTCTGCTAAACAAATGATTTAAAAAAACCTCCCAACAACTTTTGAATGCAGCATTCAAGCAGATTGCACATGGTTCTCTTTGAACCCTCACATTTGAACTGGTTGGTCAACTCCATATAAATGTGAAAGAGGGCTAGAAAATGGCAGGATAAGTTTCTTTTTTTAAAAGACATTGTGAAACGAGACAGCTATTGCATGGAAATGTCCTTACCAGAGGATCTTCAATGAAGAACATAAACACAATCGCACTGCAAGGCACCACAAAACTAGTGCCAAAAAAAAATAACCTTCTGCTTGAAGAAATTGCTTACTTTGGGGTGGTTTCCCCTTAACTTAAAGCTTACACTGTTTCCTTGCCAATGTAGTTTGATGAAGGAAAAACTGGGAAGGGTTTTACTTTGGCAAACGCTGCCTCAAAACACATCTCAGAGCTTATGACTGCTTCAGGTTTCAATTACAGCACGTTGGAGTTGCTCTGCACGTTTCTACCAGGCAACACATCCTTGGACCCAGGGCTCACAGGAGGTTTCTCCCACTGCTGCTGAAGCTCCAAAGGAAGCTGGGGCAGCCTGCAGCACACCACAGTGTTTCCATGTGGGTCAGATAATCACCCCCACAGCAACTACAGTTAACTCTGGAGAAGAGCATTATCCTGCTGGGACATATTCTCCCCAACAAATACACGCCAAAGGCTGGCTTGGAGCTTTCTTCCTCAGCTACCAGGACACACCTCAGACAACTGTTTTCAAATTAGTCAAGAAAGGCAAACACATTGGAAACTTCCGAAGTTTACACTAGCTGGAAAAGGTTTTAACCAAATTAAAGGATATAAGCAGAAAAAAAAATAGTGCTAAATCCCTCAAAAGCCTAAATCCAGGTTAGAGTCAGTTACTTAATGTCTTTCCTTCAGCTGGCAACCCAACAGGAAGCTCTTAATAACTTTGTAGTCTTGGGTTACACAACAGAAAGAGTATGTGCTGGAGGACAGCAGACTGCAGCAGCAAACAACTCTTTAGAGCCCCTGGTCAGATGGAGAGAGGTCACCAGGACTGTCTGACCTTCCAGGGGGAGGGAGGGAATTGCTCTGAGCGATCCTGGCCGTTTTACCTAGCAATTTCTAAATGAGCAGTTCCTAGGAGAAAGACCAACATCCTCTCTCTTTCCCAATGCCACCTTCCAGCAACCACTTCTCCTCACAGTGCTATTTCTTAATAAAAGTCTTCAGCTGTTTCCAAGTATGCACCGTAGCTCGCACCATGAAGGGACTAAGCTCCGCAGCCCTCCTAGCTTAGAGTCCAAGGCTGTCCATTTCCATCTGCAAAGAGATGAGGGTGGAATGTAAGCAGACCCCTCCCGACCCGCAGGCAGAGCCAAGCCTTGCATGGACGGGTCCCACCTGCCAGCAGTGTTCCTCACACATCGTACCCTGCAGAGCACCCCTAAGAATGCCGAAGGACAAAGGAGCACAACTCTGTGAGGGCAGCTTTTACATTTTACGATAGAAAAGGCGAAGTCTAAGCTCAGCTGGACCAACAGCAGAGGGTTCATATCTGTAGCTAGTAAATAAATCTAATTTTCAGCACCCTACCCTGAAGGCACGGAGCTGCTCCGAGCAGTTGGATGTAGTTAGCTGGGCCCAGGCAACAGCTCTGGGGGAGGCACATGTGTGAAAACAAAAAGAGCTCAAAGTTATGTTGGGAGTAGTTTGAGAACTGCTGCACGAGTAGGTCTGTCTTTGAACCTGCCCCTTCCCTAGTTCTCCTCAGCACAAGCAGGACAGTGACACATCCCCCTTGGACATGGGAAGAAACCCAACAAGTCTCCATGCTGGAGTCACCCAGGCATGAGCCCTGGGTCCCGAGCTGGCCAACCCCTTCCCCGAGCCCACGCTGCTCCCCTGCTCCTGCAAAGCACAGCGTGAGAGGAATGCTCCCACAGACAACTGCATCAATGTCACAGCTACTCCCATCTTTTGTGTGGCACCGAAAGGCGGCTGCTTAAGGCTTCAAGTAACAGCTCACTGCCCGAGTTTCATGAGGAGTCTTAACACCCTCCCAAAAATCTCAATAGCCAGCACCTAATAATAGCTCAGAAGGTTTTTCCTCAGGTGATGCTAAGGGCATTTGGGCTAAAATCTAGTAAAAGCACTGCATCCATCAAGCAACACAGATCTCCTCACAGGGAATGTGTAAGACAAGCAAGGCAACATACACCTTGCCAGAAAAATTAAAATTTTAAAAATCGTTCAGCTGACCACCTAGCAACTCATTGCTCTCTTAGATGTGGGCTTAGGGTCAACTACAGGCTGAAATAATTTTCTCCCAGTATTACACAGGGCACTGGCCACCATCCTTCCTTCTTGTGGGCAACCCTGCAGCACATCCCCAGGTGGTGTCCAAACCAAGTCCAACCCAGGAGTTAACGCAGGCAATTGTCACCACACAGACCATGTCAGAGGAGTTTCTGTACCTCACTTCTGAGCTGAAGTAGAACTGCAAGGAGGTTCAGCTCTGAAAACAGCCTAACTGAAACGCCACCATAAATCACACAGAAAAAGAGGAAGGAGAAGGGCAGTAAGTCAGTATAGGATCTGGCTTTACTTATTTAAAGGCACTGTTCCAAGGCTAGAGATTTTGAACCCAAATTTAACAAGTGAGACTTCATTTAATAAAATCAAGAAGAGAACAGATCCTGGCAACATGCAGCCAACATGGCAGATCAGCTCATGTGTCTCCACATGCATCCAGGAGAGAGGTGAGGAGGATACCAGAGACCCCAGCCCCTGCAGGGACAGGGGTTATGGAGCCAGCACCTCTTTCAAGCAGGGATTCTCCAGTTTCTAGCAAAAGTTCTTTTTCCCCTCAGTAGGGGTATAACTAGAGTTTCTACTCTTCTCCTGGTCCATTTTTAAAAAAATCTGGAGAGCTCACTATTTCTGAGAACTTCTGTCAAATCTGTCCAAGGCGGTTCAGAGCAGACAGAGGCACCCTTCTGACGTCCCAAGAGTGGGACTGAAAACACAATGGGACTTGTGCACGCCAAGAGAAAAACAGGACAAAAGAGGGGATGTTGAGCCAATCTAAATCACAAGTCACCCTGAAGAGCATGTCATACATGAAGGATTCCTACGCTTCTCTACCACAAAGCAAATAAAGTGATGACACTGTTACAACGCTGCATCTCCACACAACCGTTTGCCCACCATGTCACCGACCCGGGACCTGGAACAGAGGTCCCAGGTGCCACCTGAATTCTACTGTCACCTCCGATTGCACTGCCACAGCAAGGGTCAGCCTCGAGCCATCATTTCACCTCTGCTGCTTGATAACTGAAGAAAAAACCTTCCATGGCTACTTGGGTTTTCTTTGTGTCAAAAAAGAAATAAAACTACGAGTTCTCTCATGAGCTGTGGTAGGAGACCTACCCTCAGGCTCACATCAACAGCTAAGGGCACTGCTCATCTTACTCCTCAGTGTACCTACACAGTGCTTTAAGTTTGCAGGTCCTTAACAGCCCACTGCTGCAGAATCAGGGAATTTTTCAGCATTTCACACACCCACATGCTCACAAGGATTTTCATGAATGCAATTTATAAAACACATTAACATACAGAACAGTCATATTCTGGAGGACCCAGAAGCAGCACCTGGCAGAGACCAGTCTACAGCAGTGTCCCTCTGTCCGAGCCCAGAGCTTTCACCCACACTAACAACTCAGGACAAGCTTAAACTAGGAGGCTCGATCTGGAGCTTTCAAGCCAGCACAGGTTTTACAAGAGTTCAACTGTTTCCCTGTGGTATTAAAATTAGGCAGGTATAAGAACACTCAGTTTCCTGTTATACTTTGAAAAAAAGTCCTTCGAACTCCGGCAAACCCCGAGGCCTATACAAGAGCCTCCAACCCATTACCTCAGACAAACTTTAGTTTGCCCGTCACACGCAGATTTCCAAGGGCTGCTGGGACCCGGGCACCTGCAGAAACCACTCTCATTAGCTCTTATTGCCCACTTCCTGCGCAAGCAGGTCCGTGGAAGAGGAGCTTCAAGTGGTGTCGCATCATCGGCTCTAGGGGTGACCACCCCAGAGAAGAGGAGCCCTCAAGAGCAGACCTGACCAGAAAAGGAGACGGTGTCCACGGCTGGGTAAAAGTGTGTCAGAAAATTTAAAAGGAGGGACGAGCAGAGAGCACTTTAAAAAAGCCTTCGAGAGTCATATTTTCTTGTAAACTAGATAAAAGTCTAGAACAAGGTTTTTATCACGCTACAGAAGCGGCCTGAGACAACTCACAGGATTTTGGTTTCTATGTCACACTATCAAGAAAAAACCCTCCAACTTTCTAAGGGCACGGGAGTCATTTTGCTACCCCAGCACTCAAGAGCTCCGCACGCATCTTTTCCGCCAGGGTCTGCAAAGCGGCCACGGGGCGATGCCGGGGGTCTCCGGGGCGGGC
>NW_008598112.1:0-6426 GCF_000691845.1 Merops nubicus
GGGCGAGGGGCCAGGGGGGACGCACGGGGGAGTTGCAGTGGGGCTGAGAAGCTGTAGCTGGTACTGGGAAGAGTGCAGGGCCATCAGGGAGCCATCTGGGAAAAATCATTTTATTTATAACTTAAGTAATAGCACAAGCCACACAGCAAATCGATTTGCTTTTGGATTCTAGCTATTGTCTGATTGCCCAGACAAACAGCATCCAGTTTAAGTGGAGTCCGCAGCAGTAATAACAAAGAAGGAACACAAATTTTAATTATGTTTCTGGAGGTCTGTATAAGTATTGAAGAACCACATAAAAATGATTTTTTTGGGGGCTAACTTGCAGTCGAAAATGTGTCATTAAAAGCTATGAGTCTGATTTTCTGCTCTGCTGGTCAGGATATTAACCAAAATGATAAAGTATTCACTCTTTGAAGGGAGAAAAAGTAGAAGGAAATAAATGCTGAAGGTTTCATGCCAGGGATGTTATGAGCATGATACTAAAATGAGAAACTTCATTGCCCTTCACGTGTTGGTCCTGCTATGCTGCAAGTGCTGGAGCTCTAAGAGACAGACAGCAGAGGGATGAGGGCCACAAAAAGAAGGCAGAGAGGACAAAAAGTGGTCAGTGGGTTGGGAGCACGACTGGCACTGGCCTTGGCAGGAGCTGGGTGCCAGCCTGAGCTGCTGTGCCCAGCGTTTGACAAGGGAAGGGCAGGACGTGGTCCCTCCTATCTCCAAAGATGCCAATTAATCTCTACTCCCCTCTGCTCGTGTCTTCCCTAATTCTGTGAGCTTGACTCCAGACCCACTGCCACTTACATTTATTTGTAATCTCGCTGCTTACACTCCGCTGAACAATAAAAGAACAATAAACTTAATAAAAAGCCCAAGTGATTGGAAATAGCTCTGGGAATGGCAGTCCAGTATGAAAGCTATAAATTTACTTGTATACTCATGACATTGTCAGCTAATTTTTATGAAAAGCCCATCACAGAACATTGCACCAAAACACTGTGATCACTCGTATGTCACCCATCATACTTCCCCTGATAACAAAACAGAAAATGCATCATAAAATGATACTTCAAACTACAAATTCATCTTGAAATGCTCACTGTATACAGTAACAATTCTTTCCTGACCTTGTCTTGCACCTGAACTTTAAATTAATCATTCTCCTTCTATATCATTAAAGAATACCCAACGGTGCTTTTTGTTGGATTTAAAAGCTAAAAAAAAAAAATCAACTAATAATATCATTATTGTTTTGGTTAATATTCCCCTATTCAAACCCAGGTAGAGTTCAAGAAGTTGTGTGGTGTCAAGTAAGTAATCAGGGGTTTGGAAATACTACTTACAAGTATTTTTTTGTACTTGGATCAGACAATATTGACTCATATTTTAGAGGCTGAACCAGAGCCCTTCTGAAGTCAAAGGGAAACACCAATTGATTTTAAACGTTCTTGGATCAAGCCCTTCAGATCTAATCCTGAAAAAAAATGCTGAGGATATTAAAGCTACAAAGGAGTTATGGATATCAACAATTCACAAGAGTAAATCTGATTAAATACAGAGTGTTATCCTGACTTGGAGCAGGATACTCCATTGGATGCATTGGGAAAGATCTTCCAAGGCTATCACGTTGCCCTTTGGGTGGGTGTGCTGTCAACCCAAGGAACAGGGCACTGGTAGATGGTCCATGGTAGATGGATATTGTAAACACCCATTTCCAAGTGTCCACCCAGGAGTTTTTAATGCAGCAAATCTCCAGTGAGATATTTTTTGGGTTTCCTCAGAGTTTAGTGGCTTCAGCAGTGGCCTTTGTCTGGGGCTCTTGCAGAGGGTGCAGCAGCTACCAGGAACACTGGTGCAGGAGCTGTGAGCTCAGGCTGTCACCCTTCCAGGTTAATTCCTTCACTGTCCTTGCCAGAACGAGGAAGGATGAAGTAGAAAAGCCTCCACCCTATGTTGAAGGTCTCAGCTGCAGTTGGTCACACCCAGACAGCCCCATGACTGAAGACCAAAACCCCCCAGTTTTTATTATCTAGCTTTCCCAGATCAACTGTTGCATGAAATCCTGTAGTGGAAACCTCCAGTGGAAGCTGGAATCATGCACAGGCTAAAATAAAGAGGAATCAACACAAACTGAAATGCACAATTTATGGCTGGAGAGGACTTTGGAGGAGGAAAGAGCTTCAGGATCTCACACCAGCCATGGAACAGATGCTTTTCTTAGGGCAAAATCAGTGTATTTTGTGCCAAGCAGGTCACAGAAGGTCATCCCTGCTGGAAAGGCTCAAGACAGACCTCCACATCTCCCAGAGGACCTCTCCCTGTGCCTTCTGAGAAGAGCCCTAGTTGCAAAGCTCTGTAGGGTCAGACCCTGCAGGTGGGTCCAACCCATCCCCCCAAGGAGGCACCTCATTTAAAGCCCTTTCAGCAAAGCTTTCCTGCCCAGCAATCACAGCTTCCTTTTCCAAAAATGTGGCCAAAAGGAACCTCTGGAGATGCCAACATCTCATCACTGCCTACAGAAGGAATTCACTGCAACCAGCTTGGACTCAGTATCTCACTTTGATGTGATTGCAGAGAGGAGATGGATTCTAGTCAAATCTTGCCACTTTTAATTACCTTGTGACTGACATGGAACTCAGGTAAGGTTAGTGAGATGACTTCCAGTGGCCTCCAACAGCTCTGGAGCAGCCTGTTGGAAGGATGATGACAAACCCCAGGAGAAGTCTGGATTAAAACTGTGGAACTGCTAACAAAAGGCAGTACCCAAAGTGAGAAAAGGTGACAGAATTGGACTCTGAATTAATAAGTACCGTGTTATGTATCAGAAGATATCACATCTGACAGAGCTGCCAAAGACAAGTGCAACTCAATCCTCTCAGAGTTGGTTTTATTGTGATGGCAGCAGAGGAGGAAAAACAATATTTTACAAAGAAAAGAAACTTAACACAGTATTGAGGATGTTTATTTCTTTTATCATATTATGTATGAATCTTTTATAAGTTTTCAGTGAACTATATTAATTAAAAATTAGTTCTGGGAATATTTTGCTTGTAGCCTAATAAGCTATTACGTCAATACAGATTTTCATAGACTATTTTAAATTTGAAATAAAGGAGTCTCCTGAGTACGTGCCATGGAACAAGAAATGTAACAACAACAACAACAATAAAAAAGTAGAATTCTTAACCCTTCTTCCCTGTACAAGGTCAGGATCAGAGCACAGGTCTTGCTGCTCTTCCTACGTGAGTTTTATGCGTTCCCTCCAAAAAGTTTAATTATTGTTTGAAGTTTTACAGACTCGGGCTGTGTAACGAACTTGACTATTCTTACTATGGAATTTTTCATTTTGGCCTTTATTGGGATCCACCCCAACGCTGCCACACACCCAGGCAGGACTCTGCCACCAGTGGGTCTTTGGGCATCACGCTCCAGAGACGGCGAGGAGAGCGCCGCAGTTGCGCCATCCCCGGATGCTCACACCCGTCGAGAGGTACAAAGAAGACAGCAAAATCACCAGGACGATGGCTCCCACCTAGCTGTGAGGACACAGATGTGTTGCCTCTGCTGTTGCTCCAGCAGAGCAGCCTGTCCTCCCTGTGGAAAGCAGCATCTCCTCAAGAGCAGCAGCTGCCGCGTGCTCGGGGGTCGCGGTTTGCGTCTGGAGCTCCTCCTGGGCAGCACAGCTCCAAGCAGGGGTGAGAATGAATTCATCACAGACCACTGCAGCTCCCACTAGGATGGCATGGTACAAAAGAAACAAGAAAAGCTGAAATTTGCAGTCAGCAATCAGCCAAATTGATTTTTTGGGGGGTTTCCCAGTATCGAGTGCTGCTCCCAGTTGAGGAGACCCCCAAAAGCAGACCCAGATCATAAAATGTGAAGCTATTAAAAATCTCCACTTCAACTAATTCCACGAGGAATAATCAAAAAACATCTTGCCAATGACAGCTTTACACAATCAAGTACCTTCCTTTTGCTTTCATAAAATGACAGAATCATTTGGGTTGGAAGAGACCTTGGTCATCAAGCCCAACCATGAACCCAGCACTGCCAGGTCCCCACTGATCACATCCCACTGCAGGATCAAGGCTTGGATTTCTGGCATTGAATTTTCAGTTATAACATTTACTTCAGGTGTTGTGTGTGAAACCTTCCATGCTTAAAAAAATAAAACCAAACCAAAACACAGATATGAACTTTACCAGAAGGTTTTAAGACAATCCCTCTAACTATGTATGCATTTAAAATGATCAGAAGGAAATCTGGCTGATGAATATGTGACAAATAAACAAAGTTCAAGTTACTGAGAGCACCAGCCCCTCAAATGATGTCTGCAATTCACAGAGGAGTGTTAGTTTTGTGGCCAGAGAGTGAAACCAAAAGAGGGGACTCTGTCTGCTGGAAAATCAACCATAGTTTGATAAACGCAGGCAAACCAATGTTCCTTTGAGGGCCCTAAATATGGTCCTTCCTGGCTGTTTGCTACTTCATTTTTCAGTTTCATTTTTAAGTGGTTTTGCTCATTTAGCTTCTCTTTTTATGTAGCAACTTACTATAGCCAGAGAGGTGGTCGCTGCCCCATCCCTGGCACCATCCCAGGGGAGGTTGGCCGGGGCTCTGAGCAACCTGCTCTAGCTGGGGATGTCCCTGCTCCCTGCAGGGGTTGGACTGGATGACCTTGAAAGGTCCTTTCCAACCCAAACCAGTCTGGAATTCTATTGGAAATACTCCAAGCAGCCACCTAAGCCATACAACTGTTTGCCCATGGGAAAGTTTCTTTGGTCCAGCTCCTTGAAGGAAACCAAGGACCTGAGGATGTCCCTGTTTCTCCTGTCTATGGGCAGACACATGGCAAACCCCAACTGCTATGGCCATGCTCACTCTGGAGTCATAAGAACACAACCACACCAGCAGGGTGAAGCATTTTGATCAGCCTGGCTGAGATGTGGTCTCTGGCACACTGGTGTAGCTGCCAACCTGGACCACCCCTGCCCATCACTGCAGGCAGTCCACCACGTTCATCTAAAGCAGTATAATTAATTAGAATTATTTAGCCTCACAATAATTAAAGTATTACACTCTTTGTTGGTTTAAAGTAAAGTTCACTGATGTGCTCAGGTTCACAGCAGAAGCACATGACAGTGAGAGGGATGAGAAAGGTGGTCTCCTGGTTCCCACTTCAGGGCTCTATCCCCAGACTCCAGCTATTTCCACTGCTTTAGTTCATATTTTTAGAAAGCAAAGATCTACCAAAGGAAAATAAACACCACACATCTTTGTGTTATTTAGTCTGCAGGTTGAAACATCCTCTTCATATTCATATTAATAAGCTGCTTCTCATGAGGCAACCCATTAAATTTAATAGGAGAGCTAACACAAACCTCTCATGAAATGAAATAGTTGCAGTTAGGTTTACATCTCCTTCAGTGGTACACTTTGCATTCCTCTGTCAGGAACCAGCTTGGACATTTTATTAACAATAAACAGGTTTCATGATTATCTTCATATTTTTTTCTTTTTTTTGGGGGGGGGTGGCACCTTTTTCTTCTCTGTTAGCTGAATGAGAAGATGACACCTTTCACATTCTTTCATAGCCTCCACTGGACTCTCTCCAGTGGCTCCTGGTCTCTCTTGACCTGGAGAGCCCAGAACTGGACCAAATACCCTAGATGTGGCTTCACTAGGGCAGAGTAGAGAGGGAGGAGAACCTCCCTTGACCTGCTGGCCACACTCTTCTGAATGCACCCCAGGAGAAGGACCCTGCACTTGCCCTTGTTGAACTCCATGAGGTCCCTACAACCCTAATGAAGGGATCACACAAAAATTTTGTAGCTCCATCACCCGAACATAAATCTAACAGTAAATGCAGCTGCCATCACGTTGTGCCCCCAAAACAAGGGAGTCTGTGAGAAGGACAGAAGTCTCCAGGGTTCTCAACGCTTTTGCCATAAAACCAGTCTCTTTCTCTGAGCTCCATTTCTTTCCCCAATTCTTAGGTACCCAACAAGACTACCACTGTTAGGGATGATGCTGGAACCTTCTGGCACTCCAGGCTGACCATCAGGGCAGCGTGTTAGCCCAAGCAGGGCTGACCCAGCTGGTTGCCCACCTCTGCCCCTGCACCATGCTGGTTGCAGAGGGTGAACATCACCGTGTGCTGGCAGCTAAGGCTCTGTGAGGAGGGCAGCCTGCAGCTCGAGTCATGGGGCTTTCCTCCAAATGCTGGAAATTAAAATAGATGTTTGGCTGAACAGGGGAAAAGCGATACCTAGGAAGCCACTGCATTGCTCTCTTTTTAATTTTCCTCTAGTCATTAGAGAGACATTGTTTCACAGCTAGTTTATTTTCCTTGCCGCAGGATCATATCTCTGCCAGCCTATATAATTTTGATTTCTCTGACCAATCTGCTCTTAATCTTGTGGTTCA
>NW_008598112.1:6457-12116 GCF_000691845.1 Merops nubicus
GCAGGGCTGGAGTCCATGGTTCTGCCACCTGCCCTTTCCCTCCAGCTGTGCACACCAGAAAGCCTGGCAAAAGAAATAAAAAAAGGATCTTCTTTTATTTTTTTTCTAGATATTTTAATCAATTTCCTCCTTGTATATGCTGACATATATTAATATTTTTCTATTTTACTGTAAAAGACTCTAATTCTGAGAATAATGGCATGCAAATCAGAATTTAGAAATATAGATTCACTGACACTTCCATTTAGACCCTACTCATGACAGAGTCTACTGTCCAAGAGCCAGATCTCCTGGGAAGACCACCAGGGAGTGGCTGGAACTGCCCCAGCAGGAGTGAGACTTTATTTTTGTGCTCAGCTGTAGGTCCTGGCTCTTGGGTTGATAGAGAAGCTGAGAGGGAAGAACCAAGCCAGAAGAGGGAGAAGAAGGTAGTACAGAATGCTAAGGGCAGAGTCCCTGGGAGCCCTCAGTGGAGGCTGGAGCCAGGTGGGGTCAGGCTCTTCTCCCAAGGAACAAGACACAGGACAAGAGGAAATGGCCTCAAGTTGTGCCAGGGGAGGTTTAGGTTGGACATGAGGAAAAATGTCTTTCCCAAATGGGTTGCCCAGGGCTGTGCCAGGCTGCCCAGGGCAGTGGTGGAGTCCCCACCCCTGGAGGGGTTTCCAAGCCGTGGAGATGTGGTGCTGAGGACATGGCTCAATGGGGACCCGGCAGCTAATGGTTGGACTTGATGATCTGAAAGGTCTCTTCCAACCAAAATAATTCTCTGATTCTCTGACCTCACATTAAAAAATTGGAAAGAACTAAGAGAAGAGGTGAGTAGTTTGTTCCTTCAAAAAAATGAAGAGGAAATCATTTTCTCAAAGAGTTGCAGCATATTTTTTAGACACATTTGAGCGCTCCTCACATCAAAACGTCCTGGTGCTCAGAACAGGTGGCTCACCAACCCTTTTTTCTCTGTAATATCCTTATGAAAGCTGCCTTATTTCCCTTTCAAACTCCTGTAAAAATTACAAAAAGAAAACAAAACACGTAGGAGAAGTGTTTATTGGAAGAGTTACAGTCTTGAGGAATATTCTCCAAGGGAAATGGATGTTTAATTAAACACACAAGGCAGCGCTCGCCCAATGGAGAGATGCCTCTGAAGTCCTAACGGCTGTTTCCTGGCACACATTACTCCTGACTATTTGTAAGTGGTTGTTTATTTTGGGTAACTCGTGTTTCCACCCCCTCCTGGTACCCAGAGAGGGGAGGTGATGGTTCAAGTCATGCAATAAGCTCTACCCTAATAGAACTTCCATTTGGGTGATATCTTTCAGTTTCTCATCAAAGACAGAAATAAATTAAACCAAATTGCATCCACCCGTGCTACTGTTGATGCTGATCATGTGGAGAACTTTGGATTTCATTTTTTTTTTTCCCAGGGTTTTCTGTCAATGTTTGTATTGGAACAACAAGATCAACGCTTTTGGAAACTGGAGAATCTAATTAGTAAATTTGTTAATGAAAACTTATTTGGGTAAAGAATCGTTGCCTTTGGAACGGGTGCTCTTTATTCAACCTTCCAATGTCAGTTATCATTTTTAAAGCAGCTTGACCTGGAAGCATACAGTTAAAAATGTGGTGACTGTTAATGACAGTTTTATTGGACACTATGCTTATAGTTCACATTTTGAGGTCTGTATGTAATTGATCTTTCTACCCTACATGAGAAACACTGCAATAAGTTGGTTGCAGCACCACATTATAGATATAGAGAAATAATAATGATGTCACCTTGAGATTCAAAGATCGTGGAATAGTAATAGTCTCCTAGCTCATTCTCCCAACTGTGATGACCTCTCCAGTACTAAATCTTAACAGTCTCAGCATTATTTTTGAATTATTCATGCTAGCCTTTTCCCTCACTACAAAATCAAGGAAAATGAATGCATCATGCTCTGTCAGCTCCACAGGTATTTTGGTAAAAATATAAAATGTTATTTGGCTTCACAAAAATCTGTGCAGCAATACAGGTCACTCGCTAGCCTGAACGAAAACAAAAATTCATATGCAGAAGACACGGGACGCTCTCATTGTGAGTCTGAATGAGGTGTTTCAAACCCCTGGAAGTTCCAAAACCTGTGTTTTGATTAATTGCATCAGTGGAAATAAAAGAGGAATTAAACAAGCCTCAATACACGCAACCCATTTTTCGCTAGCTGTGACAACCCTGCCATCATTTCAGGGATTGAGTTGGATGAGAAAAGGTGGAGAACTATAGATTAGGAACAGAGAGCCACTTTTTAACATTATTTTTACAGCTGAAATTAGTGGTGATGCTCAGGTCAAGCAGCAAGGAACAGAGACGGCCCCACCATGCGCTGAAGACAACTCATCTGCTCCTGGAGGCAGCAGGTTGATAACTCTTCTAGACTATCAAACCCGGATAATAAGAGAGAGCTACAGTTTTATTCCAGTGATGGATCTCATAAAAAGTGCACCTGGGAATAAAAGAAAATGCATGTAAATGTAAACTCAAGCAGGTATCCTGATTCATCTGTAGCTGGTGACCTTTAAGTTCATTATGAAAAACAAATGTCAAGCTTTCAAAAGACAGGAGTATCCCTGGCTTTGCTGGGGATTTTGTATGCTATCGCACAGACTGTATTAATCTAGCCTGGCATCAATAACCTTGAAATCAGGATTTTGCACTAAAAATCTAGTTTTATGTTTATTCAGAAAGCAAAGATAAAAGGCGACTTTATTTTAAGGGACCCTCCAGTGGCTACAGGGCAAACGTAACGTAGCGCTACTGCTCCTGCCTACCTGGTGATTCCAGCTCCCATGGCAACAGATTTTATAGGGATACAAAGAGTGTGATGAAGATCTCCCTTTATTTTGCACGGATTTTAATTATGGAAAAGTCTCCTGCCTGCAGAGCTATCTGGCATCCCCAAAACAGCAAACAACTCCTGGAAAGCCTTGGTCAAACCGAGCTTGGCAGGTCCCCGAGGCTGGCCAGAGAAGAAGGACCTTGTCTATCTACCTTTGGAAACAGCAGAGATGTTGCAGGGTTGTACCAAGGCAAAAAATCTTGAGCACGTTAACAGGGGAGTATCACATAATTGCTGAAGAAACAACATATGATCAATTAATTACTTCTCTAACTCTCACACACAAAAAAATGCTTTTATGCTACCGTTCTCTCCTCAATTAGTTGGTAAGCTGGAAGACAGTCAGTCTGAAGGTGTCACCTCAGAAAGGAGACTAAAGCATTTCAATTGTTTCTCCTTTTTTTGCCTTTTTTTTGTTGTTGTAGTTACACTAAAAGATTTACCTGCTTTCTCTGTACCCTCTCTGTTCCAGTTTATAAAGGGCCACTCTCACAGGGATGAACCTCACGCCGTATTTTCAGAGAAACAAAAACCCACCCACACGTCCAAAGGAGCAACAAAAGCATTTTAAAAAATCACTGCTTTTAATCTAATTGCACGTCAGCCAGGACTGTCCCTCCTGCAGAACATGCACAGAAAAGTGTCCCAGCAGGGGGAAAAAAAAAACTATTCCAGACTGCCAGGTAGTCACAGCTAAATCCAGCGACAGCAAGAAGGCAGAGACAAGTTGGATGCCCACCATCCATCCATGCCCAACTTCCTCACACAAACTAAGTCAACTACAATTACAAATAACCCAGTTTTCCTCTTTGCAATTTGTGCCTCCTGAAGCCAAAGGGAGCTCTGCTGCTGGTTGCAGTGAGAAAAGGACTATCCCCTTTGTTTAGCTATCTGTGTTAATGTTCTATCAGAAATATGGATTTTAGATCACTTTCTACTCCTCTTTGTCATTGTGCCTCCTGAAGCCAAAGCTGGTTGCAGTGAGAAAAGGACGATCCCCTTTGTTTAGCTATCTGTGTTAATGTTCTATCAGAAATATGGATTTTAGATCACTTTCTACTCCTGCCTTTCATTCACACGGAACGGTTGCACATTTAAGTGTTCTGCCAAGAACACCTCCAGCCCTTTGAACAGTTCTGTGTTCAGGAGGTGCTTGGCTGAAGGGGGGCAGACTGAGGGCTCAGCACCCAGGGCAGGAGCCGTGGCTCTCCCGTCGCCGTTGCAGTTCTTTGATGCCCAGACACTCAGTATCTGTTGAAACTGTGCAGGGTCACCCAGTAACAATGGTGGAGTCGCTCCACCAGCATGTTGCCTTTTTCTTTCCTGATGGCTCGTGGACATGAAAGAGAACCTTATCTGCCTGCAAGAGCAACACTGAGCTTGGATCCACAGAGAGCTGTCCCAAGACAGCACCACGGATCGGGGCTGTCACCACGGCGAGCGCCAGCTCCATCCCTGCAGGGTGAGGGGCTGGATGACCTCATAGCACCTTTCATCTCTGACTCCTGTTCCTATGATAGCCAGAGCTGATGGCCTCGGTGATCAGAGGGGATTTCAAAGCAGCACGTGCTCTCTTAGTGAACGGTGACAAATGGCATTTGACTTGGAAAAACGCAGCCTAATATATCTAGGGAAAAATAATCTTAAACAAAGGTACTCAATGGTGAAAGGAAATCTGGCCAGAAGGAAAAGCAAAAGGAATGTATGGGTGATAACAGAAGGTTCCATGAGTGTAACCACAGGTTTTCAGAATAGTTTGAGGACTTCTAATGACACTTGTGACCCCTCAGAGGAGATGGGGCAGGAGGGGTCACCCATCACTGACCAGAGCCTACCCAAGCACCCTGCTGCAAACCTCAGCACCTCTGCTCATGTGGTTCTGCAGCTAACTCCCAGCAGCCAATTCTCATCACCAGCAGGAACACGTGTGTCAAAAGTCAGGAAAATTCAGCTCCTCATTCTGAGCCATTAATCTAAAAAGCAGCATCGCAGTGAGTTTAATCAGCTCTCTTTAAAATTCCTTTCCCCTTAATTCCATAAGTACACGTCTATTTTAGGCTCTTGATAGAAAACTCCCCAAATATTTCTAGGTAATTCCTCTACTTCTGCTTAGTCTTGTAAGCCCAGAGGAATATACAGCAGTAGACCTAGATCCCATTTTTAGCCTCCAGTTTCTATTTTGACACTGAACTTCCACTGAGTTGTTAAAAAAAAGAAGCACATAAGCATCTTCGTGGAGAGCAACTCTGTTGGTTAAATCTTCCTTTAATCTTTCTTAACGAGTTTATCTCTCCCAAGATGTGATTGGGTTTTATTGTTCTTTTTTCAAAGGTGCACATATATCTTCGTGCACATGCCTAAAAAATGTTTCAATCACTTTATTCAGATTAAAAAGGATCACAGTAAATTGCATTTAGGGAGGTGTATCAGGCCCTCTTCTTTGGAAAAAGAAGAAAGTAAAGAAAAAAGGGTGAATTCTTGGTCCCAAAGTAGTCAATGAAGTCATCCCATTGCACGTCCCTCAGCCCTTCTCAAGACTGGAGTATTTTGTCTCATTCTGTAAATTTTGATTGCATTTTGCTTCTGGGCTGTATTTGTCCTCAACACTTTTTAGATTTTCTTGGCATTTAGGTTTTCTAAATGAAACACAGGCTTTCAGAATATTCCATTCAGAAAAATGAATATTTCCAAGAGAAATTTAATTTTGCTTTTCTCTGCCTGCACTTCTAAAGAGAGGAGAGCCTGGGATTTTTCTTAATGTAAAAAATATATATATAAATATA
>NW_008598113.1:0-28656 GCF_000691845.1 Merops nubicus
CGCTGCGGGCCGTGCTGCAGCAGCGGCGATAGGTGTCGCCTTCCCCCCGCCCAGGGCCGCGGGCGGTGGAGCCGGCTCTGAGACGCACCTCGGGAGAGCTCCCGGGCCTTTACCAAAAGTGGAGCGTTCCGCTTAGCTTATGGACTGTTTTTTTCAGTGCAGCAGGAGAGCCGACACACTTAAACCAGAGGTGCACAAATCATAGAATTAACGACTTCGGTACGGAACTTTTATGGTTTCCAATATTATTGAGAAACTTGATCTTAATTCCACGGCTAGGATTACAATTCTTGATATGAAAAATGCCCAATATAAAGCTTTTATTTTGCTCTTCTTGCCATAATGAAAAAAAGAAGAATCTTTCCAATTAAGTGCCATTAAAGTGGCATTTGACCATGTGAACAGACTGACTAGTGGTTAACTATGTATTCATTTTAATGTAGCATGAAAATATTCAAATAAAACATGCTAACTGTAAGCCTGAAATGCTGACTCAGCTGTGAAATCTATTTGTACATCAATGTTTAAAAGATTTATCTGGGTTTCCATAAGAGACGAAAGGGATGTTTTCCTTGAGAACAGAGAGTTATTTAACACTCTGCCTTACATTTACAAAAAGGACAAAGTACATACTCATCTATGCACATACACATGTGCACACAAGGGCACATTGTATATTCATATACAGAATCGTATTATTCCCAAAGTAGAGTTACTTTAAAAGCAAAGAGATAATTGATTAGCAGTACAAGACATTTTCTAATGCTGGAAGGCAAAGTAAAGTTTCTTATCTAGTTTCTGTTATCAATATCTGAAAATGAAAACTACATTTCAAGAGCAAAATTATTATATCATGATAAGAAGTTTCAGCTGTAACTAAGAGTTTTGCATTGATTAGTAACTGCAGTTGGAAGGTAAAAACAGCTTTGCTTTTAAGAGAGACTATTTTCAAGGAGGTCATCCCTCATCATGGAAAGTACAAAAGTGAAGATCAAGTGGGTTTTAATGTTTTTAAGTTAGAGTAGTGGATGTCAACAGTTTCATTGTTTCATTTTATGTTGTTGCTCCATATACTGCAGAGTTGAAGTAAATGACCAGATTAAAAAAGAAATTCATGTTAATGATTCACAGATTCCTGCAGGTTGGGATTTTTTACAGCATCATAAAATAACCTGAGAAGAATTTAAAAGTACAGTTATGGTTGGTATAAAATATAGCACAGAATCACAAAATGTTTGAGCTCAGAAGGGACCTCTGGAGGTCATCCTGTCCTACGCCCCAGCTCAAGCAAGACCACATAGATTCTCTTGCCTAGGACTGTGTCCAGCTGGCTTTTGAGTATCTCCAAGTATGGAGACTCCACAGCTTCTCTGGGAAATACATAGATACATCTATCAAGTAAGACTTTTCAGTTTGTTAGCTAAACAGCTGCTAAATATAATGTTAGAGTTGAAAATGGCTGTCTAAAACTAATACTGCAAATGTCTCTTGCCCACTTTGTAAACTAACAGTAGTCTTCCTACCTTTCCAGTAACTCTTCATTACACAAACATGAGGCTAAACAATAAGTTTTTCCTTTTTGAACCTGTAGTATTTCTATATGCCATTTGGTACCCTGTGGAGATAGAAGGAATATGTGATATAAGTCATCAAGCTAACCAGTATTTTTCAGCCATCAACCTGGCATCCCCCAACATTGCAGGATTGTGACAGGAGAAAGATAGCATGTTTCTGTAAAGATGATTAGTGACTTGAGAGTGATCTGAGAGAAAAGCTACTGCCATGGGACAGAAGAGAAAGAGAAAGGGAATATGGAGACAGGCACGTTGAGGTAGAGCAGAGGAAGACCTTGCCAGAGACTTCAGTAGACCCTCTATTAATTTGAATTTAACATGGCTTGTCTAATAGCAAACACGACTTACTTTTTTTTTTTTTTTTTTTTTTTTTTTTTCTTTCATATACTCTAATTCAACACACTATACACATGGGAGTTCAAGTGATACACAGGCAGCTACATAAGTATTGTGGAAAATGGACTGCAACTGGTATCTTCAATTATTAACTTATTGATTCTTCAGGCCTAAGGCTCCCTCCCATTCTTATAAGCTCTTTTGCTAAATATGGAACCAGTCTAAACATACTGCAACCAAAAGCTTGTTAAAACTTAGACTATTGCATTCAACAGGATATAGTGGATGAAGAGAAAGGAGCTGGAACAAAAGCTACAACTGCCATGTCTTACTTAAATTCAAGTTTTCTTACTTTTGCCTTGTGTTTAAATCTTGCATTGCTTTAGACTTGGATAACAAAGGAGTCTGGGCAGATTCATGTCTCTTACTTGCCAGTTTCTAAGCAGTTTTTATTTTCCAGCATTTAGACATAACAAGCATGAGAACAAATATACCTGGATAGATACATAGATCTTGTTACTGCTTCTCAATGTCTTCATCTTGTAGTATATAGAAAAACTTAGTACTACAGAAAATATTTTATTCACTAAGGTGACATACATTTTAATAAAACAGATTAATTTGGGATTTTAATTTTTTTTGAACATTTGCAATGAGCAAGGCTTCTACTAAAGGTTATTTCTTAACACCTACATATTTGCCCAAATATACCTCCATCACACCACTAGAATCTGTGGAAACTGATTTGAAATTTACACATCTACTTGCTAAATACAGCATTGTATCATAACTATGTGAATTGTCATTTACAAATGGAAGGTTTGCTTTATCTCTCTTTAAATATATAATTATTTCTTATGAATATGTTTACAGTATACTCCATTATATACTGTAATTTACCAGGCAAATTATTACTGCTTCACTATACTTAACGTAATAGCAATGATTAACCACGTGTTTGTGGATACATTTTCCACGAGTTTCAGAATTTTATCAATGTAATTCACTTAGATATTGCAGCAGCTGGGTGGCTGAAAATTCATGAAGTACTTTAAAGTTATCATATCTTTTTTTTTTAGGTTGAATTTTACTCTTAGGAATAAATTTAAGTCTTAACTTAGAATTAAAAGTTTCTCCAACATTTCCTATGTAATATTTCTTTTGAATTAGATTTTAGAAAATTAATTAGAAAAAAACCCAAACCCTATACATACATATAAAAAAAATAGAATACCAAATGGTCTTGACCCAGGAACAATGTCTGGAAATAAAGGGAAGAGGTAGATACAGTTTATTCTAGAATTCAACAACCTGATAACTGGACCTTTAGCACAGAAAAATCAATCCTATAGAATTCTATTTCAATTAAAAGGTATGCTTAAAAAAAAATTTGTTCAGTTTACTTGACACCTGTCAAAAAGCTTAGATGACAGACATCATTTCTCAAACTATTCCACCTACTAGAATCTAATCAATCTGTCCAATTTACCATTCATAATTTGCATAGTGTCCTGACTACTTCAATCTATATTTTATCTTGCATATTCTCATTATCAGCTTTCAGTAATCATCAAAAATTTACAAAAGAATTTTATCAGTTTGTTGATTATATTGGTACATTTAAAAAAAAAGGAAAAAAAGAAAAAGAAAATTGAGCTTCTAACTTTGCATGCCAGTCTTAGACTTTTTTTAGCAAAAAAGGGAGAGGAAATCAACATTATATGATTTCTTTTTACATCTTCCTTCTTTTAACATAGAGGATAATAAATTTGAGGCTTTCTGAGGAACCACAGAACTGGAAGGAGGGTGGTCTCATCCAAATCTTCATTTTGTTTTTTCATGTGGGATTTATGTTTATTTTTCATGTAGATGGCTAGCCGTAGAGGCTTGAGATGTTTGGAAACATGGATGCGTCTCTAATTCATTTATTACCCTATTAGTTTTTAATTTAAACTCTCAGTTAAATGAAGAGATTTGTTAAAACTTCTGAAGTTTGAGAATGCATATTTTGACATGCATATTTTGTACTTGTAACATTCACGTACCATAGCTGTTGTATCCTCATTGTCACCATTAGCCTGTGTGTATACTGTGTAGAGATTTTACAGTTCTGCTGTTTGCTGGGATGTGCTGGTATATATGCATGTTGTGGGCTTCTGTAAACCAGTATATACATACTTTGGAATTTGAGGAAAGAAGTCTGTAAATACAAATGTATTAAAATGCCAGAATTAAATTGTACAGATTCATGGCCTAAATAATTTATCCCTAGTTTCATTTTGTATATTTGTCCTTTAAAGTAGATCCTTAAAATTCAGTTTGACGTTAAATATCTATGTATCAGTATAATAAGCTTGCTTTAAACAAAACTAAAACAAAGTCACATTACTGCTCCAAACTACTATACATTTTCATGTAACTAAAACTCAGTTTGACAGAGACCTACAGTGAAGTAAGCTCCATAAGAAACTGCTTGGGTAGCTATATCATTAAAATACCTTTTGATTTTTCCAAGATCAATGGAGTTCATTATATTGAAAAAAGAGAGCTGTATATTCTTTCCAAGGATAAAGGTACGTATAAAACTCATCAGTAGTCAACAGAAACCTAAACATTTCAGAAAGCTTCAAAAGCCATATGACAGGAGTATTGGCTACCAATTACACACAGTACAATGACCATTGGAAATTCTGTTATAAATCTGCTACAGCTATGGGATAACAGACCAGCTTGCCCTATAACAGGAATGCAGACTAATTTAGGGCACTTTGGAAGAAAGGTTAAGATGTTTGTGACCATGAGATTCTTGTGCCACTTCTGCAGGTGGAAACCCACTAGCCTAGCACACCAAATGGCTGAGTCTTGTGAAGATAAGGCAGTCCTTTTTGGGCTAAAACAACAAAAGCAAGTATCTTTGTCATAGGTCTTGAAGACTACAGTGTCTGAGTAAAGACATTTGCCTAATTAACAGCAAAATTAAAACTGAAGTGTATACCTCTAAATATGGTAATGAGCCTAACAGAGTGCCTGCTAAACATGTCATATACACATATGACTGTGTTACTCAACTCCCCATCCAAATCATGATAGATGTCAGATAGATGGCAGGGAGAGATGGAATTAGGATATAAAAAACTATGAGGGTAATGTATCTCCAAGAGGGAAAAGAGTGAAAGTCTAGCAGAGTCGGTCGATAGACTGTACCCCTCTTCCTCCACCCAAGACAGGCTTGCATCCTGGGTAAGAGCTGCACCTTCAATGTCCAGGGTCCCTTTTCCTAGCACTGCTATTATATATTAGCACTATTACAAAGGCTTGCACCCCTGACTTTGTCAGATGTTACCTGGGAATTACTAACTCGAGTTCAATTGTCCTTTCGCAGTTAGTGCATTTATCAACAGCAATTCCAAATCTATTGTATCTGTCACCTTAATAAATCAAACCTATCTATTTCTTAACTCTTAAGTAGTCTCAGTGCAAGTCTTTAGCAGGGCTCTTAAACAAGCAAATGCTGACTTTGCAACACTGTTTATTAACAGCAAAATTAAAACTGAAGTGTATACCTCTAAATATGGTAATGAGCCTAACAGAGTGCCTGCTAAACATGTCATATACACATATGACTGTGTTACTCAACTCCCCATCCAAATCATGATAGATGTCAGATAGATGGCAGGGAGAGATGGAATTAGGATATAAAAAACTATGAGGGTAATGTATCTCCAAGAGGGAAAAGAGTGAAAGTCTAGCAGAGTCGGTCGATAGACTGTACCCCTCTTCCTCCACCCAAGACAGGCTTGCATCCTGGGTAAGAGCTGCACCTTCAATGTCCAGGGTCCCTTTTCCTAGCACTGCTATTATATATTAGCACTATTACAAAGGCTTGCACCCCTGACTTTGTCAGATGTTACCTGGGAATTACTAACTCGAGTTCAATTGTCCTTTCGCAGTTAGTGCATTTATCAACAGCAATTCCAAATCTATTGTATCTGTCACCTTAATAAATCAAACCTATCTATTTCTTAACTCTTAAGTAGTCTCAGTGCAAGTCTTTAGCAGGGCTCTTAAACAAGCAAATGCTGACTTTGCAACACTGTTTCAGTGCAAGCCCTTAGGGCTCTGACAAGCAAATGTCTAAATCTTACCCCTGATGTGACAACTGCCATCAGTGTAAAGTTTTGTTCTTATCTCTGCTGTTTTCTATTCATTAGAACCATAGCTCAGTAATCTCTTTTAGATTTTTAGATTAATTCAAGCCTCATTTAGATGTTATTGGAAAATTTGTAGGTATGTCTTGTGCCAATCCTAACTTATTTTAGCTTTCTGCATCCTAATTTCCCTTGTTATTTTTATTGCAAAAGCTAGATAATAAACAAGCATAGTCTAAAAGTTAAGAAAAACTTTTGAAACTATCTTTTGATAACCTGTATATACAATAAATTCTTCTACCTTCTTTGTAGTTCACCTTTAAAGCAGAAAATCACTATGTATTTTGGCACAGAGGCTAATAAAGATAATATAACAACCTAATTGTAAAATATAACTGTACTGATTTAAGACACATGATTACAAGTTTGATGTCACAAACTTTAGTTATCAGTGTAACGTTTAGCATTCAATAGCCCTATTGTGTTTGTAGAATTAGCTTCTCATTCTGTGTTAGAATCTAAGATGAATGTGTATATTAAAAACTCCTGTATTCACATTCCATAAATATGCAAGACCATTTTTAATAAAATTCTTTATACAATCTTTCATTCCATTCTATTACTCTCACATGCAATATACCTAAATGGAGATCACCTGTAGAGATTGAACCTGAAACCTTTAATATGAAGTTTCTTCCATTTGAAATACAGGAACTTAATCTGCTAATAACACTTTCAGATCATATTCTTGTGGTCTAGCCATTCAATACAATGAATACAATATAGATATTCAGTGTAAAAGCAAGATCGTGTGGCTATGTGGCTCATTAGGTTTTAATTACTTTGGATATTAGTCTTTCAGAACTGACTGAACGAATGAGTACTGAAGTTAAAGGTACAGCCAAAGAAGACTGGTTTGATTGGTTATAAATTTAATTCCTGCTCATGCTCTGTTGTGGAGCTTATTATTCATTTCCAAACAGAAAAATAAGAAAAATTCTATGTTTATGTGCTGTATTTTGTGTGTGTGCCCAGGTGATGGCATCAGGGGGCTGTAGGGCCTCTGTGAGCTGGGTCCAGCTGGTTCAAATGGACCCACCACAGGGTACAGCTGAACATCTCAGTCAGGATGGTGGCATCTCAGGGAAAATGTATTTTAAAAAGAGCAAAACGCTACACAGCAGAGCATGAGAAAGAGCCCTAAAACACCATCCTCTCCTTTGCCATCCCCCCCTACTTGGGACGCCGTGTGGGTAAGCTTATTTACCTCAGCAAACACTGAGAGGCAGACTTTTCCTCCCCGGGTGTATTCATATTTTTCTCCTCAGGTGCATTTCTATGCTTCATCCTGAGTGTACCCTTGATTATTGTTGCGACTTTACTGTGTCTAGGTCTATTGTGTTTTCTGTCCAATGAGCTTGTCTATTTGGCAGGCATCCGGGCCTACCACGGGCAAGTTGTTATTGTTTTGTGTGTGTGTGTGCGTGCGCGTGCGTATATATCTAGTGTGTTGTTGTTATTAGCAATAAACCTTTAGTTATATGCGTAGCTTTTAACTTTATCACTGGCAATCCAAAAGAACCTTTAAATGTTGCTATAAGTAATTTCCATTTGCCTCCCAATCTGCGTCTGTCGCATATTCAGTGTTGGCCACAACTACCGGATTTACACCCCCCCCTTTTTTCGCAACAATTGTTAAAGCATATTTGCACAGCTATGGCTAGCCTTGTCAACTTATATGGCTTGAACCTTTGTAGAGTTCAACCTGAAACCATACCCATCCTCAATTTCCTCTTTTTGGCAGGCTATCTATACCATTCTGGGATCAACCCAAAGTGCTGGCTGACACCAAAAGCATTATTAATCAAAATTCCAGCTCAGGTAGCTAATGTAACAGTGTAATATCGAGGTGTAATTGCCTGGAGAGTTAGCAGGAGTAAATACAGGTACCTACACTACAGCCATTACCATTAAAATAAATGAATTAAAATAAATGAAAAGAGGAGTGACAAGCTGAGCTAGTCACTCCAGCTTCTCCTTACAGTCTAAGAAAAGCTTGCGTGTAAAATACATCTTATACTTAGGCATGAATGAACCAGAAAAGTGACTGTGAATGAGTCTAGTTATCTCTGATTTAGACAATTGCCCTAATCTATACTTGGTCAGAATAAACTCCAAAACTGGTTTTGCCAAACAAATTGATAATAAAATTTTGATATATGCAGCCTGTTTCCTATCAAGTCATTTATCTCCTTTTTGCAAGAATGCAACTGATATGATGGTTGTGAAGTTCTGAACTGACTTAAATTATTAATAATTCTCTGAGCCTTCTTAGCATTAAGTCTTTGAGTAGATGCCAAAGGTCTTCCTGTGACCCTAATACTTGACATTGTTTCTTCACCTCGTGTTTCAGCGCAAATACTTCTAAACACAAGATTTTCTTCATCTAACAACAGACTTCACAAGAAACATGAATAATTTAGGATTATCTGTGGTCCTAAAATACGAAAGTACTTTCTGAAAGGGTGAATTTATTATTTTTATGAATACCTTCTGCTGATCCTCTAGAAGCCTACCTATCCTAGAAGGTGGAAAATTATTGAAGACTTGTTTCCTAGCTCATTAAAATATGCATCATTCACAATCATTAGATTAGATCAGGAAAATATGAAATGTATTTACAGATATTTAAAGCTATCACATGCATGAAAAATACTATTACTTTATTATTATGGAAAACATTGAGTTAATCTTGCCACATCTCTTTAGTTAAAAAATGTTTCAATAACATGTTAAATAACTTATGTCTGACACAAACAAAATTTTTTATGTGTTTTCCATAAAAGTCAAAGCAATTCCATTCTCTGAAGATTATACTAGTCTTAACCTAGTTATGGTTGAAATTAATATGAAAATAGAAATATATTAAAATATTGCGCTATGATATATAAATGGCAAATAAATTGCTCAAAATAATTCCAAAGTGTGTCTTCTTAAATTAAATAATTTACAAGTCTTTCCAATGTTCTAAATAAAAACACAGAACTCCAATTCCATATTTACATAAATAGTCTGCATAATTGTTCTTTTAGTATGGTTACTGCTTTGGTTGATTTGACTAATATTAAATATGTATGAATTTCCTGTTATTCCCTAGGGCTCTCAGAAACAAAGTGAATCTCAAGAGACTGGTTTAAAGTTTAAATTTAAAGAAGAAAAAACTTACAGATCCAAGCATCTTTGAATCTATTTTCAGTTGTTGAAGTATAATTTTCACCTCAAGTAAATATTTAATAAATAGTTATTAGTTGAACATTTACAAGAAGTGTCAAGATTAAGTAAATTATCTGTGTATCTTTTTTTTTAGCTTTTAGACAGTTCTATGTCCACAAAAATAGAAAGTAGAACATGATTGATCTTAATGATATTGACTTTTTGCAACACTATTCATGTTGAGTTAGAATTTTCCAACCCAGCTGACCAAGTAACTAAGTTTCAATATTAGTCTTGGGAAATGCAATTCTTGCAACACTGTCCTCCAGATATACCTAGCTGTAGTTAATTCTCAATAATAACTTTGAAATAATACAATGAACATTTTGTTTATGCTGATCAGGAATTAATCATTTGTTACGCAATCTTGTGAGCTACAATACAGGTATTGGTGGACTTGACATTGTCGTTGTTACAAATGATTAGTTTATGCAGAAATCAATGGATTTGCAAAGTAAGCATGGCATCCTGTCAGAAGAAGAACTCACTTTTGTGTCTGACACCCTTCACTATATAGCCTTGCTCATGCATTCTCAAAAATGCCTTAGTGTATTATTAAACACTGTACACACAGAAGCCGTGACTGTATATATGTACATACCTTTGCTTTTCTACAGTTTATAGGGTTATATAATTGGTAAGAAACACTATGTTGAATTTCCTGGGAACACTGAAATACTCTTGATAACTTCTTAACAAAGACCTAATCTTACACTCTTTGAGTACACTGTGGCCGTATTTTGTAGCATGGTAAGTTCTTCATGGCAAAAGCACCAGATGGGAAGCTGGTTTGGTGTAGCCTGTTAGAGCACTGTTATCAGTGCAGGTAGCAGAACTCATAGCTGAGGTTGTTCTAAAAGGCTTCTTAAACCGGTTCTTAGGCAGCTAATGATGAAGCTCTCCAAAAGCATCTGAGCTGTAAAAGGGAAAAATAAAATTTAAAAATTGTTTTAACTGTTATCAGGGCTCTTAGTCAAACTAAAATAACAGGATGTTTAGAAACTATACCTCATTACCATTGGTTATATACTTACACATGTTAATTAACTTTGCTCCAAACATTTCACGTTTACACAATTGAAAGGCAACCCATATTAGCTTCATGTCTCTACAGAAAATAGACGATGCAGTTCTAGTAACTGACACCTCTGCTGACCCCTCCTAAACTTTAGTATGTGACACACAAGTGTAAAGAAATGCCTTACTACCAGCAATAACCGTTATATTTTCCTGAATCTGTAGATTATAAGCAGATACTGGATGTTTTCCAGCCTAAACAGAAGCCAAAGTTTATTCATATGATGGTTAGAAAAAATGAAAATAAAATTTGAGGTGACTTCAATGTGAGCCAAGTAGTGTAATGAACCTATAAAATGCTTAGTGAGATGCAGTCAGGCTTGCAGATGTGTTTGCAAAAAGGAATGTTCTAGTTTCATATTTATTATGAGCTTTCTCTGATTTAAGACTACTATATATTGAAACTGAGTAAACAGGTCTTTATTTACATAAATGTCAGCATATCAAAAGAAAACTAAACTAAAAAAAAAAAGTCTTTCAAAACAGTATTATGTTCAGTAAGCTTTCTGCAATTAGGGAATAAAGAAACTTCATTGAACTTAAAAGACAGTTCAGAAAGGCTATTAGAAAAAAATCAATACCCTTAAAAATAGTAATGCAAAGATGGAATTCTAAAATGCTGTTTGTTGGATTCTAACTGCATGAAACCATCAAAGTGCAGCACTCCAGTAACATTTTAATAACACGTTCAGGTGGTAATATAATACACAGGCAGCTCTCTGCATTATAGTCCAAAAGTCCTGTTGCATTATTCTAGTGTACGAAAACAGAATTCTTATAAGCAGCCTGGCATAAGTGGGTCTTTACTTCTCCAGTAGCTGAAATTTTCCCCCTTTACTCAGCACTGGTGAGGCCACACCTCAAGTACTGTGTTACAGTTTTGGGCCCCTCACTAGGAGACATTGAGGTGCTTCAGGAAGTCCAGAGGACAGCTAAGCTGGCGAGGGGTCTAGAGTACAAGCCTCGCAGTGAGCAGCTGAGGGAATGTAATGTTTTGAAACCAGCTGCTCCTCGTGGGTGGAGATCTGAAATCTAAAACCAGGAGCAAGCCTGAATGAAAGGGGCATATACCTGTTCGATTCCCACTCCCCTCTTCCTGTCTTCGGGACTTCCTGCTGGGGTCTATAAAAGGGGCGAGAAGACACGCCTCTCTCTCTTGCTCTCTTCTCTTCTCCTCTGCTGGGGTCCTAGCCGGGGACATGCTGCTCTGCTGCTGCTTTGTGGTTCCCTGTGCTGCATGTGGCCGTGGCCATCATGGGACCTGGGCCTGATCTACAGACTCATTCCCTGCCTCCATCCACGTCCAAGGACTGTGCATCCACCTCAATCCAGCGAGATCCAGCACTGGGGAGCCTCAGCACAGCGTTTGAGTTTTGTATTTTTGGAAGGTTAACCTTCCTTGCTTTGTTGTTATTATAATCCCTTTACCTTGTTAAACCCCTACCCTTCTTCCTTTCTGTACCCTGTTAAACCCCTACCCTTCTTCCTTTCTGATCCCTGTTAAATAATATATTTCACTTTGTTAACTTTTCAATCGGTGCAAAGCTTTCATTACCCCTGCCTTCCTTTATTTACCACTCTACCTGGGAGAACTAAGGGATAAGGGAGGTGGGACACAATTCTGCCTTCTAACCAGGACAGGGAACCAGGTCTATTTGTTATGAAGAAGAGGAGACTGAGGGGAGGCCTTGGTGCTCTCTACAACCGCCTTCCAGGTCTGCCGGTTGTGCTGGCTCAGCCGCAGGCAGGACCAGGGCACCGCGGGGCCGCTCGCTCACTCCCCACCCACCACCCGGGAGGGAGAAAAGGGAGAAAAACCCAAACCCTGTGGGCTGAGGGAAGGAGAATTTACTGCCTGCGTGCCCACAGCTCCCCACTGGCTACAGGGGAACAACAGTCCTGGCCATACCAAACTGGGACACCGGTCTTTTGTCGCAAGCAACAAGCGATAGGACAAGACAAAATGGTGTCATGTTGCACCAGGGGAAATATTTAGAAAAATTTATTCACTGAAAGCATTGTAAGGCACTGGAACAGGTTGGCCAGACAAATGGCTGAATCACTGCCCCTGGATGTGTTAAAAGTTGTGTAGATATGGTGCTTAGGGACATGGTTTAGCAGTGGATGTGGAGGTTGTTTTAACAGTTGGACTCGATTTTGAAAGTCTTTTCCAACCTAAGCGATCTTATGATTCTATGAAATATGAATGTTGGTGAGACTCCTCTTTTATCAAAGCAAAGAAAGTGCAATTGCATTGTAAACCTTAAAGAAGTGATAGAGTAGGATTTCATAGTCATTTTCAAAAGTGCAGAGGACTAAACAAAGTCCAAAACAAGGGATATTTGGGTCCTTCATGGGCTGAAAATGCAATTCTGTTCTTAAAATTTTAGAAGTGTAATGACTTCAGCAGTGGGTAGTCCTAGACCAAATGGGTTTTGTCAATGAGATAATAAGCATTTTTTTCCATATATTGAGTGGAGTCAGATACAACCAATTTCATAAAGGCCTCAGCATCTCCTGAGAAACAGGATCTTTGTCTATTCCCATTGAAGTTTTGGAACATATTTCATTCCGTTTATGCTATACAAATACAAATGGTAGGCAAATATTTGTTCTGCAGCTCCTTTGGGAATATTGTAACGGCAGGAGAAACTGGCCAGTTCTAGATTAGATAAAATCTGTTCAGTTTTCTTGTTCAGTTCCTATATGTTCTGATCCTCAGGAGATGTAAGTTTTTCCATCATTTAATAGGGCTTCTACCACCTCCCTTGGGGAACTATAATGTAGTCCAATAAATCACACCATTAAGGCAACTTTTCAGTCTAAATTTATTTTTATATATATATAATCCCTTTTAAGTTGTTGTATCTCCATACATCAACACAAACCCTTTTTTTTTCAATTATTTTTACATTTTTACACTTGTTAATAAAATCCATGCACTAGAGGTCTTACCTAGTGCCCAAGTGTAACTACTCTGACAAGATACTGTTGTACTTTTACGAGCAAGGTTGCATGAAAAGACACAAAATTAAATTTGCTTCAGGCACAAGTACTGTAGAGTCAAAATACATTCAGCAGATTAGTCTTCCAGGCTGCAAAATAGTAACTGCATAGAAGCATCCTCTCCTTGTGAAATACAAGCATAAACTCCACCTGCAGTAGAAGCACCTCCTTGTACTCCAGTTTCAGAAATTGACACCAAAAAGAGGTTAAGTCAAGGATTTTAAGTTGATGTCAGACCTCTAAGTTAACATCTATTCTGCTTTGGCTCAAGGGGTAGCCCAGTGTTCCCAGTTGTCATGCTCCAGCCAAAACCACTTCCTCTAGCTGCGAGCCACCATGCACCACTGACTCCTGTGGTGAGCCATGAGGCACTAACAAGAGGCCACCAGATCACACGCTACCCAGTAACAGCTTTCCCTTTGCTTGCTGGGCAAAAGTCTAGGACTTAGGTGCTGCAATTATTTGCTGCTAGTGCAGTCACAAAGACAGGGGACTGGAGTCCTGACTGGATTTTGGGATGGGTTTTGCTACTGCTCTGCATATACTTGCATGGTCTAATTTTAAGCAAGTCAAGGGGTATTTTTTTTTTTGTTAGTTTTGCCCATCTTATAATGTAATGTGTTAACCTGGTACTTCTACATAAACAAAAGACAGGAACTAGAAACTGGCAGCATTTTTAAAACCTTTTGAATAGCCAAAATCATAGTGCAAGTCAGGGGGCAGGTGCCCCTAAGCACTTTTGAGAAAAAGCATTTAAAAATCAAGCCTTCTGCCACTAAAGAAACAATCAGTCACATGGAAATGCATGCACTAAAGACATAGATAATGTCTTCATCTCACATTAATGCTTCCAGATTTCAAGGGGGTGCATGATGTATACTGGTTGTGGTTTTGTTTGTTTTGTTGTGGGTTCTTTTTTAACACTTGTACATCATCGGGCTTTCAAATCCCGTACATTGACATTTTCCTCCTGACTTTGCTGGAGTTGTGACACTTTATGTTGCTTGAGGATCTGACCGATATCTTGCTTCTGAAGCGGAATTTTTCTGTACGAACATCTACTTTTCACTGCAAAATCTTTGAAAATGTTTACTTTATTTCAAGGTGATTCCTGGATGATAAACACACAAAGAAAAGCCTAATTAAATGAATTCTACACACAGCTTTACTGAATATACTGTAGCTTCACTTGATTTCCTTTTCATATTCGTATCAAGCTGGATATCTCTTCTAGACAGACTATCATTTAAAACAAGAGACATACCAAATGAGTAAATGAGGTTGTACTACTAATTAGCATACTGTCTCCTACTACCTCCAGTAAGCTACTAAAATGTGACTTCCATTTTATCACATAGATGAAACAGTTATCTTTCAGGGTTTGAAATTTCTGTGATCTTTATGCTTAATAAGCTCAGTAAAAGGCATTCAAATTACATCACTTTTGTCTTGGAAGTTAAATTGGGAAATATTGCATTCTCTAAGATGATAAACTCTGTAGAAGATAAATTATCATGAGAAATAGTTTTAATTGATTTACCATAATAAAAGTTATGTGACTTTGAAGTGCAAATGACACATTAAAATGAAGCTACAGTATGTTGATAATGCAGTGGCTTCTTTGTTAATGGAATTACTGACACTGCAGATGCTTGCAGAAGAGTTGTCCTCTAGTGTTAAGTGAGAAACTCTGATGGAAATTGAAGATATACTGTATTTAAATCCAAGCTCAACTCTCCTGTGAGCTCCACACTGATCTCAACAAGTGTAAATAGAATCTATTTCAACAACACAAGCAACATGAGAACAGCCTGAGTCTGAAATTTCAACACCAGGTTTAGAATACGGTTTTCCTGGCTTTATCATTTTGACTGCACTGAAGGCTCAGGAAAGTGACTAGTCTCTACCTCAATTTCCCTGTTTGCAGAATTAAGCTAATAAAATCAGTTTCATAGCCAGAGATGTTGGCCAATAGCTAAATAATGCTGTGTGTTGTCTTCAGACGTACCTAGTGTTTAAAATGAAAGAAAACACATGTAGGTTCTGCACAATGATCCTTGTAAATGTTCTGATTTTAGCTTTGTACGGCTAAAGAAGCCTAAGAAACTTATAAACTCAGCAGCATAACAAAAAAAGGCAACTTTGCTTTGTCTCACTGTTTTCTTACATGGCTTATCTCTGTGATCTTTCATTAGATTATTCAATGATTCTTATTTCTTTATCCAGAAATTTCACCTTCTCCTTCTTGTCGTCTTTCTTTTTTTTCCCCACTCCCAGCATTTTGCTCTTTCATGCATTCTCTCTTACCTTTGAACCTTTCAATTTCTGTTTTCTTTTCCTTGGCAAATATCTTTCCTGCATTCCTTTCACACAATGGTATAGATTTCCCATGCTTTCTCTGACCTTTTCTCAGCTGCTATATGTCTTATCCTACTTATCCTCTACCCCATCCTACATTTGCATTCATTTTTTCTGTACATGTAATTGTCTTCCTTATGAGATTTCATTTTCATTTATTGCTTCTTTTATTTTTTCTTTCTTTCCATTTCTGGTAAGTATAAGTATATACAGTATAAATATACTTCTTATAGTATATAGTGTATATATATATACTATAACATATATAGTATAGTATAAGTAGCATGTATGTTATATAATATAATATATAGTATAAGAACATCTGATACCTCAACATCCTGTTAGTTTTGAGCAAAAAGAATATAATAACTATCTAAAGAATTTTGAATCCACTGGTGTAAGAATCTGTTAGGCACTCTGTAACTATATGTAGTGGGTTGACCTTGTCAGAGCACTAGGTGCCCAGCAAGCTGCTCTATCACTCCCACTCCTCAGCAGTTCAGGGGGAAGAAAATAAGATTTAAAAGTTTGTGGTTCGAGATAAAGATAAGTTACTGTCATGGACAAAACAGTCTTGGCTTGGGGAAGATTAATTTACTTTATTGCAAATCAATAATAGAGTAGGATAGTGTGAAGTAAAAACAGAACTAAAACTACCTTCTCTCCACTCTCCCTTCTCCACAGGAGACATTCCTTCACAAACTGCTCCCACATGGGCTGCAGTTCTTCACAAACTGCTGCAGTGTGGGTCCTTTCCACAGGCTGGAGTCCTTCAGAAATGTATTGCTCCAGCATAGGTCCCCCATGAGGCACAGTTCACATCAGAGAACCTGCTTCTGCATGGTCTCCTCTCCAGAGACCACAGCTCCTGCCATCACCGTGCTCTTGTTGACTTCCTGCAGGGCATATCCACCTGCTGTGCTGTGGGGTCCTCCATGAGCTGCAGGGCGGCTATACGCTCCTCTGTGGACCTCCATGGGCTTAAAGGGAACGACATACTCCATCATGGTCTTCTCCACAGGCTGCAGGGGAATCTCTGTTTAAATTTAGTTATCTTTTACATTTGTTTATCTATTCTTTTGAAAAATAATAAAACGCAGTGTTTGCTATATTGTTTCACATACCTATGCTAATAATGCTTGTATTACATTAACTTTTCATGAGAGGTAATGCACGTGTACAGTGAATACAGTAGGGGTAACACTAAGCATCAGAACATTACTTGTGCATTCATTTGCCAATTTGCAACACTCATATATTCCATAGCCTTTCAGCTTGGAAAACTTCTATCATTTTTTTTTTTTTTTAGTAGCTGTTTAAACAAAAATAGATGTTTATCTCTTTAAAATTTTGCCAGGAAGATGTCACTTTCCCATTTACTCATGCTATGTTGTGACAGAATGTGTCAGCTTCTCGCACAAATGAAAAGAGATATAGATCTGTATTTACTTTAGCTGAAAAAGAAGTAGTCATCAATTCTGAGAAAAGTGTTTTTCCATCTGAAAGGATGGATAAATAAGAGAGGTTTTGTGAAGTAACTATTTACAAATGCTTAAAAGGTAGTTGAGAGCCAAATATTCCAGTTTAATTCACCAGTACTCATCACTGAGAGAGCAGGTGGACTCCTAACATGTAGAATCAGATGTCTGTAGCAAATAAAAGGAGAAGGAAATATCCAGGAAGTTAATGTCCTTATTGAAGCCTTTGATGATTAAAAGTATCATCACTAAAAAAAACAGTTACAAGAACCTATGCAAGACTTGCTCTTTGCAATCACATTTGCATAGAAAATAAATGGTTGTTGGAAAACCTTTATTCTAGACTGGACTCAAATGTTGAAAAATATGGAACTAATTAGTGACAATTAAGTGGAGCTGGTACACTATTTTAGGAGATTCTTAGAGATATTTTTATGGGTGTGCATACCTATGAAAAAAGAAATAAGAGATGGAAATAACACATAATATCTATAACTTCCTTCATGAAAATTCTTTAATCTTTATCTGTGTCACAGAACCCAAATTTCTACCATGTAATAATTTAAAATGCAGGTTGCAATTAAAAAATAAGTTTTTCAAATTATTAATTGAAAACAACCATTATGACAAATCAGAGTATGGAATAGCAGAATCCTTAAAATATAATAAATTCCAACTCAAAAAGTCAAACATCATGAATACAGGAAAATAAAAGCAGAACTGCCCATAGAACATTAAGGTCAGGGCTTAAGCAGATATCAAAATGAAACTTCAGATCAGCTGAAGTCCTGGGAAAATACCCACAAATGTTAAAGGACCAAGATTTCAGCCGAGAGATTAAATTTGTAACATAATTTATGATTCTAAAAAAAAATCATTGAATCATTAAGGTTGGAAAAGACCTCTAAGATCATCAAGTCCAACCATCACCCAACACTGTCGTGACCATTAAACCATGTCCCCAAGTTCCACAGCTACACATATTTTGAACACCTCCAGGTACTACTCTTTCAGTAAAGAGATTCTTCCTAATATCCAGTTGAAACCTCTCCTGGCACAACTTGAAGCCATTCCACTCAGCTTATCGCTAGTAACCTAGGAGAAGAGACCAACAACCACCTCACTACAATCTCCTTTCAGGTATTTGTACAGAGTGATAAGGTCTGCCCTCAGCCTCCTTTTCTCCAGGCTAAACAATCCCAGTTCCCTCAGCCACTCCTCATAAGACATGTTCCCCAGACCCTTCACCAGCTTTGTTTTCCTTCTCTGGACCTGCTCAAGAACCTCCATGCCCTTCTTATACTGTGGTGCCCAGAACTGAACCCAGTACTCAAGCTGTGGCCTCACCAATGCCAAATACAGGAGCATGGTCACTTCCCTACTCCTCCTGGCCATGCTATTTTTGATACAGGCACGGATGCTCTTGGCTTTCTTGACCACCTGGGCACACATGTTCAGTCAGCTGTCTGCCAGTACCCCAAGGTCCTTTTCTGCCAGGCAGTTTTCCAGCCACTCCTCGCCAGGCCTGTAGTGTTGCCTGGGGTTGTTGTGACCCAAGTGCAGGACCCAGCACTTGGCCTTGTTGAACCTCATACAATTGACCTTGGCCCATCAATTCAGCCTGTTCAGATCCCTCTGCGGAGCCTCCCAACCCTCAAGCAGATCAACACTCTCACTCAAGCTGGTGTCATCTGTGAACTTACTGAGGGTGCACTTGATCCCCTCATCCAGGTCATTGATAAAGATATTAAACAAGACTGGCCCCAAAACCAAGCCCTGGGGAACACTGCTCGTGACTGGCCACCAACTGGATTTAATTCCATTCGCCAGAACTCTTTGGGCTCAGCCATCCAGTTTTTAATGCAGCAAAGAGAAGGTCTTGGTATGGCATGTTTTGTGTTGCAAAATAGAACACAATACAGAAATCATCAAGCCAGTGGAAATCTACTTAAAAAGTTTTTTTCTACCCCCTTCTGACACTGCAGTTACAGAGCTATGCTGCTGTCAGTACAGGAGCCAAGGTCATGGTGTACACCCAGAGGCTGCATTCTCTCTTATGTGTATGTCTTACTGAATCACTCAACTGAGTCATTTAGCCAACTGATTCTAAGATACCTTACAGGTGCATTAGGGCTGCTCTCTCTTGTCCCCTTTACTGAAGTCTTTCAGACAAGTTAGAAAGAAAAGAGAGGCATGCAGAGTCCAAAGAGCGTCTTCCTATTCCAGGCACAGGCAGACCTGGGGAAAGTTTTATACAGTGCAGCTTTAATATGATGCAAAAGCAACAGGGCCACAGGTCCATATCTGTGTTTATGATTTAATGAGATTTTATCTGTGATAAACATGTTCTTCATAACCAGGCCTGTCTCTGTCCCTCATGGACAGGCAGTATGGAATATCTTAAACTGTTACTGTTTATATTATACTATGCATTCTGTTTAATGAAGAAAGAAAGATACTAATTTCATAACAAGATTGGTCTGTTTTCTTTTCACGAGCACTGGTATGGTTTCTAAGATAGCAGTCAATACCAGTATCAACAACAGCCTTATAAAAATACAAAGAACCCTACTCAGATTGAAAACCCACTTTCTCAATCACAGTGTAGAGATAAAATAAGTAACAGTCAGATGCCCGTGAATTATTAAAAATCATAATCTGTCAACTCCCTCCTCACCCAGCCCCTACCCCAACATATCTTTTAAGAGTGCTGTTAACTAATAGGTGCTGTATACAGCTGCTGCCATTGCATTTCCTGTGCATATATCTGTTCTTAATAACAGCTGCGAGAAGATTTTAGTTCTTTCATTTCATAATGACTTAGAATCACAGAATAGAATCACAGAATATTTCAAATTGGGAATGAATCCTTAAGGACCATCGAGACCAACTCCTTGCTCCTTGCAGGACCACCTAAAACTAAACCATACAAGCATTGTCCAGATGCTCCTTGAATTCTGACAGGTTTGGTTCCATGACCACTTCCCTGGGGACCCTGTTCCAGTGGTTGACCACTCTCTCAGTGAAGAACGTTTTCCTAATGTCCAGTTCGAACTTCCCCTGACACAGCTTCATTCCATTTCCTTGTGTCCTGTCGCTGCTCAACAATGATCAGCACCTCTCCCTCTGCTGTCCCCCTTGAGGAAGCTGTAGACTGTGGTGAAGTCACTCCTCAGCCATCTGTTCTCCAAGCTGAGTGCATCAGGTGATCTCAGTCACCCCTTGTAAGCCTTGCCCTCAAGGCCTTTCACCATCTTGGTTACCCTCCTGTGGACACACTCTAATAGTTTGATGTCCTTCTCAGATTGAGGTGCCTAAAACTGCACACAGTAGTCAAGGTTGGGACACATCAGTGCAGTGCAGAGTGGGGCAATCACCTCCCTTGACTGGCTAGCTATGCTGTGCTTGATGCACCCCAGGACATGGTTGGCTCTTTTTGCTGCCAGGGCACACTGTTGGCTAATATTCAACTTAGTATCAACCTGAATCCCCAGATGTCTTTCTGTGGGGCTGCTCTCCAACCTCTCATTCCTTAATTTGCAGGTATAATCCAGATAACCCTGTCCCAGGTGGACAGTCTGGCACTCATTCTTGGTAAATTTCATGCGTTTGGGGATGGCCCATCTGTGTAACTTGTTTTATGTTACAATGTTCCAATGAAGAGATTATTTTTCAAAGTCACCAATTCTGCATTCAGAAAGATAGTGGGAAGCTCTCTTTGCGAGGATAACGGCAAGCAAGAGAATAATCTGTAGATCTGTAGGGTTTGTTGATTAAGTCCTTGTATCTTCTATGGACAAACATACATTTTATGGCAACTCTGCTAGGGTAAATTCCGTAACAATCTCTTTGCATAGTTGCTGTCACCCTGAAAAGTAATCAGGAAAGTAACCTTGCTAGGCACACATGAAAAATTACCTACCAACTGTTTTGATAGTAAACTGGATCTTCCTTATTTTGATCCATTTTTATGTATCATATGGTTATAAATTGGAGATCAGGGAAATAAATCCTTTATATGTATGAATATATACGTGTGTATGTATGTGTGAGTGAACGTGCTTTAATAATTCAAAGTCCTTACTGTATTTCATCAACGCATGAGAAAGAATAAAAGCACAAATGGGGGGGAAAAAAAAAAAAAAAAAAAAAAAGGCACTGTATCAAGCTTTGATTAATTCACTTTAATAGTGCAGGAATAATGTTCCTGAAGTAAATCACAGCAAACTGTGATTTGGATAGGGGTCATATGCATACCTAAAAAACAATGTAAAGTCAAGGTCATTATATATGAAATTTCTCAAAAATAAACACTTGGGCTTTAGGATATTTATTCACTGACCCTGAAATGTCAGCTTGACACTGATACTAATGTAGCACACTTGTCTCTGGAGTTTATCCCACTATGCAAAGGTGCCGCTTACTGTGAGAATCTTTCTGAAGTGCTCCAAGTGCATTCTAGAAACCATCTGCATATGTTATTTTATTGCTAGGTCTCATAAATCAATATTATGTAGAAACATCTATAATTTCATATTGTATTAGAAATAGGATAGCCACAGTGCTGCACATTTGAGGTCCTAATGACACTAGTGGTACAGTACTTACATTTTGAATATTTTATTGAACAGCTTGAGGTTATTTGGTTTATAAAACCCCCAGACTGTTTCCTCACAAAGCCCTGGGGCTCTGACTTAGTAAAGTTCAGGCTGCTGAAGGCAGGGGAGGAGTCCTGCTTGTGCTTGCTAATGGATAAATAGTAGAAAACATCAGTAGAAAATAAAGATCTGAATGCAAGTGGCTGCACATAATCAATACAGCTAATAATAAGTAATGACATTTTTAAATAATGTGAACATGATGCTGCAAAATAACTTCTATTAAATGTAAAAGGGCCCAACAAGGAGAAAGAGGGTGAACTAAGCATAAGCACACATCAGCCACCTAATGACCAATTACTGGTTCTGGGCTATGTTACTGCAGTACACTCCACCATGTTACTCATTTATTGGGCATCTCATCTGTAGCACTATCCTACCCTGAATCTGAAAAGGATTTGTGTCAGAAATTGTAAGAAACACTCCCTTGGGAATTTCTCCCTATCTTATCTTTTCCAGGAGCTTTTTTTTCAGATCAGAGGATATTGTAGAAGAGGTCTTATTGTCCATTTCTTTCTGTTTGCTGCAAAACCATATCAAAGCTTTTGACTTCACAGACGTACCTGACAAGCTTAATTTTTTTTTTATTTTTTGGTAGTTAAATCAACAAAGGCTTCAGACACAAAAGCAATTTTTCCCTTGCCTAAATTTTGTCGGGCAATGTCATCTGAGATGGCCTGAGATCTCTTTCCTCATCCTCAACTGCTCTTCCCAAGCAGCTAATCTGCCAGCCCCAAATGAAGAATTTAGTTTGCTTAGGCATCATGCTTAGGCACCTGAACATCTCCTTGACCTCTTTCTTTTCAAAAGCAATCTTCTTCAACATTCTAGCAATATTATTGTACAAGGCTGGCAGAAGCTTCTGCAAAGATTAGAGAAAAGTGATAAATCAGAATGAAGGATACAGGATGTGGTCTACTATTCCAAATTATTCAATTACAGAATAACTCCTGTTTCTGTGGGTATTAGTTTCCTTGCTCCCTTTCTTTCAGTAGTTATGTGTTATTTCATCTAGTTCTTTCCCACACAAGCCCCAAGCAGCAATTATTCAGCCTTTTGGTTTCTCTTCAGAATTCATGCAACCCCAAACCTACATTGTTGTCAACAGCTCTTGGTTCAAATAGACACTTCACAAAAATCAGAATGTTCTTTTATAGTTCATCAAACTCCAGTAGCTCTAACACTCACTAGTTTAAAAAGAAAGATTACTCAGGAGAAGACCAGCAAGCTGAGACACTTTTACAAACCATAGGGATAGTATCTTTGGTGTGATTATACAGTCTAGACTTTCTCAGATATGAAAAAGAGACCAGTCTGAGCTGCGTGTACACCATTGTGTATTTATTTTGCGCATCATGATTAGGCTACTAACAGCCAAAGGATTATAAACCTTTTGTTTTCGCAGTTTGGCCCAACCAGACATGTCTAGATGCCTTGGAAATTGTGTCAGCTGGGGAGAGAATCAAATGATGGAAACAGTTATTTGTCTAATACAATTCAGCTGTAAATTCAGAAGCTCTACTTGCTGCTGAGCAAGATCAGTTACCTTTGACAACGCAGGCATCTCGCTGAAGAACTTCAGAACACAGAAAGGAAAATTTAACTGTATATAACTGACCACAAGCCTCCAACAAGACAGAGATCTTTCTCCTTAGTTACATAGGGAAAAGAGCTTATATTACACCCTAGAAGCTTAGAAATTTGCTCTTTCTTGCAGCTCCAGACATTGTTGTCCTATTCCTAGCCCATCAGAATGCCTGCTTTTAAACACATTCACTGCTAATGCTATCACCTGTCCTCTCAATATACTCCTTCTCCCACAATGGGTCCATGCAATTCCTTCTGAAGCTTCCCAAGCCAAACAGGAGTTACATATCCTAGCAACTTCTCTTCTATTACTTTTTACTATTCACTGTACTATGTGCTCTTGTGTACTCTAGCACAGGGGTTACTCTAGTACAGCCACAACGAAAGGTCATCGCTACAGGCCTTTTCAGCACAGGCAAGTCACAGATTGGAAGTTGCCTTACACTTCTAGGGATTATACACTGCCTGTATTTAAGCATCAGTAAAAGCTTTAGGTTCATGTTAATGTTAGTCAGCTCCTAGTACACATGATATGAATTTTCCTTTCCAGGTTTCACAGATCATGTATATAAAGTTAAATGGTGTGAATAACTTTGTGTATGTACAAAGTAATTGTTGAAAATCCTATAACTTAAATTATTTATGCGCACAAGAAAATATTCTTTTTTTCTCTCAATTATGTTTTGATTATTCTTCTGTCACAGTTTCCAGCTTTGTCTGATAAAAACTGGCAACTTAATGGGTCTTTTTACCATTTGCCTGTGAGTAAAGATGTCTTTTGCAAAAATTGTGCATTAATTGGTAACAATGTGGCTCTACAGAGCGATCTGGACAGGCTGGATTGATGGGCCAAGACTAGTGATACAAGGTTCAACATGGCCAAATGCCAAGTCCTGCACTTCTATCACAAATTCACCATACAAATCTATAGGCTCGGACAGATATGGCTGGAAAGATGCCCAGCAGAGAAGGAGCTGGGGGTACTGGCTGATAGCTGGCTAAATATGAGCCAACAGTGTGCTCAGGTGTCCAGGAAAGTCAACGGCATCCTGTGTTATATCAGGAATAGTGTGGCCAGCAGGACTAGGGAAGTTACTGTACCCCTGTACTCAGCACTGGTGAGGCCACACCTTGAACACTGTGTTCAGTTTTGGGACCCTCACTCCAAGAAGGACGTTGAGGTGCTGGAGCATGTCCAAAGAAGGGCAACGAAGCTGGTAAGGGATCTAGAGAACGAGTCTTATGAGAGGTGGCTGAAGAAAGCTGGGTTGATTACCCTGGAGAAAAGGAGGCTGAGGGGAGACCTTACTGCTCTCTACAACTACCTGAAAAGAGGTTGTAGCAGGATGGAAGTCAGCTTCTTCTTCCAAGTAACAAGTGATCAAGTGATCTGAAAAGTGTTTTCAAACCAGAACAATTCTATGATTCTATGAGTCTTGAAAAGAAAAGCTTTTTAAATATGCTGTGGTTTATTTTTTTCTTCCTTAAGGATATTTATTCATGGGTTCGATATTGATGTATATTTCTGTCTTTGAAATCTGATTAATTATGAATGGTGGTAAGCATGATTCCCAAAGTTTTGAAGCTGAATTTGACTTGAGGTTAAAAAAAAAAAAAAGTAAATTCTAAAAAGTGTATCTCAAGTAATTTATAGTAATATTATGAACAGGAGTAGAGGAAATGCTTATCTACATGGAGTAACAATGAAGAACATTTTATCTTCTGAGGAATCTCTGAGTTTTAGCATACCTAGATGCTGTCACATCATCTTTTCAAGATAAAATATTGTCATGGATATTTTCATGTAGTTCCATGATACAAAAATATGTTCTTACAGTGGATAAATTTTCTAAATTAGTTGTTTAGACAATAGCGTCATCTGGGGGCACTAAAATGAGGTTCTAGGATGTCTCCACAGTTGGCAATATCGACCATCTTGCTAAAAGTTTAATCTGAAGACTCTCAGTTTTATTAAATCCAGCATTGTACATTAGAATCATTGTTGCTGTTCAATTTTATTTTGAAGGTACCTGGCAAAATAAGGCTTCTCAATGTATCTGAAGAAGCATGTTCTGTGAACAGAGAAAGCTAAGGGATAGAAACGTTCTGTTAATTATCCTGGAAATTCAAGATACATTTTCCACCTCACTGAAGTGAACTATCAAGACTTAGAAGCAATGCAGAAATAATTCTCCCAAGCCTTTTGCACTTCAAACTAGCTTGGACTGGTTAAAGAGATCTGACATTTCATATCTCATTCTGTCTGCTATGAGAGAGTCATCTAATGTCAGAGGACTGTGATTTGTACCATAAAGGCTTGCAAACTGAAAGTTACTACAATGTCTTAAGGGATGTAGAAAACTGCGTTATCATGAACATTCCCTAGGATTAAAGTCATGTTGGATGATATGATATTAGCTAAATTTTACAACATTTCTTAGCAAAAAAATTGTATTAACATCAGTGAAATTCAAAATATGTAGTGAAATTTATTTGAACCATTTCACCTAATACAGGATTTAAAAAATATTTTAAAGAATCCACACGTATATGAAAAGGTTAATTTACATCTAAGAAGGCCAATAAATGTCTTTTCAAAAAAAGCTCTTAAGTTTGTACACTGCTCATATTTCATGGTACACATAGCATAGAAAACACATCTTACATTGAAATATGAGCATCATGGCCATAAGATATTAATAAAGTGAGCTCAGGAATTTTTTATTCTGTTATATTTTATATTTTATTTTACTGTGTTTTCCTGGACTATAAATAAAGCAACAAAGGTGTTAACTGCATGAATCTGAGAATGGAAAAGGATGAGGGAGACTGGACATTATTACCTTCATTTATTCACTGGTTCATCTATGTTAAGTAGAGTTTTGTTAATCTTACCAGCAAAAATGAGCCTATACATGCTTCAGCAGAAAGTCCTAGAGGTAGTACAACAGGGAAACATCAGTCAAAGGAATTAAGATGAGAGGAATGGGAATCCATAAATGGACCTCTTGCCTGAAACTGTTAAAGCTTCAAAAGAAGCCAGCCTGTCATAGTCTTTTGAATCCTTGCGGTTTATTCCCCTTGTGGCAAATAAACAGATTTTAAAATAGATTTTCCCCTATTAATATAGTATTACTTACCTGTCAAGTTCCTTGTCAGCAGCAGAATTCCAGAAGTCTTCAACACATTACATATTTACTCTGTTACTGTATCTAACGTGTTGCCAAAACCACAGCTGACTATCTTTTAAATGACATGTTTCACTGCAGTATTACCAGAAAGATCCTCAGTTATGAAGTTGTTCAATCTTTTAAGAAGATTGGGAGAAAAAAGAGGGCAAAATGGCTAGTTACATACCAACAAAATGCAAAAAGTATATTCTCCCCCCCATGCCACTTGCAGCCTAATGTATAACCATAATACCATAAACATATAACCATATATTCCGATAGCCATAATCCTAAAGTTATATGCCATAAGTACATCAGAACTTCCTTTATATTTGTTGTGTTTAATGTGGTTCTCTGTAGAAGAAATACTCTAGAACCACATACATTTCAGAGAAGGAATATCTGAATGATATGTACTTTATACAACAGTAAATGAAATTACCAGTTAAATTATTAATACGATCACAATAATTGCTAAAACTATGAATTTAATAAAGGCCAGATCCGATAAAGAGCTTAGTATTATAGACATAGATATAGCAATTTGTAAATTGTAGGTGATAGACTTCTGAATGGCTGCTAAAACCCAATATGCATTTTATACTTAGAGTCAGTGGATGAAAATAGGCATAAAATAGATCATAGCTTTCCATTCTCACAGTTAAGCAATTTACCCATTAGATACCAAAGTCAGGTTGCTTATATACATGCCTTGAAAAAGAATTCAAGGATCCTGGAGAACTCCTTGAAATGACACCTAGCAAATTTTGACAACAAATACTTTAAGTAGAATCTTAGAGAGGATTTTCTAGATCACAATTTCCATCATAAAACTTTAGGCTCATTCAAATCCTTTTTCTTAGGTCTGGTCTTACAGTTCCATCTACCAAAATATAATAAAGATAAATGAATGGAGACAGTGGCCTCACAGAAAAGGTAGCATTTTAGTTAATACCAGTCTTTTACAGAGGACCACTTACAACAAAGCCTGGTAGATTCACAACTATAAAAACCTTAGTAGAGAAATGCTTCTTCTCCATAAAGGGTCCTGTAATAGTGTGACAATCTATAGTGCTTTTGATCATTATTGTAAAACACTGCAGTATCTGTTCATAAAGGCTATTGCTGGATTCACTACTCTGTAATATCAGCTTTTACACCTCTATAACGACTCTAAGGGTTTTCCTTTTCAATTAATTTAGTACTGACGGCAGATGCCAGGTTGCAGAATCCAAGGCTCATTACTCAGTCACAGAAGTAATTTCACAAAGTCTATAGGTTTCCCCACTGCTCAGCAGCTGACCTTGCCCTGCTTGGTCTTTATGTGTTGTTGGTGTGATTCAAGCTGCCTAAGATACAAACACGAAGTACTGAGGAATCAAACTGGAAAACCCATATCTGTCCCTGGGATGCTCTTTACATTGGCCTATCAATTTTCTTAATAGCCATAAGGATGACAACCACAGGAATAATTTAAATATATTTTAGCAACACAAACAAGAACCCATGGATATATAGTTTTAAGTCAAAAAAAATGAACCGTCAGGAACAAACTTACTCACTTTATATCTGAACTGTATCACAGGCCATTTTTAACAGGCAAGCATTAGAAAATTCTCCACAAATATATTCCATAGTCTATTAGATACACCTTTGAATGCATTAAATGGTGACAGTCTGGAATTCATATCTTCCATTTCCTAGGCAGGTAGTCTCATCAGAGCCTTTTTTATCACAAGTATTAAGTGCCCAGCATCAGATTAGGGAGAACTGATGGGTTGCTAAATGAGCAGAGGAGACTAACCCCTTTCTTCTTTGTTCTGCATACCAATAGAACAGCACTCACTGAACACAGAGACTGGATCACCTTCTCCAGAGTACTAGTGTCTACGAAGAAACACTACTTCTCTCCATTGATGTGATTCTGTGTGTATGTTTGTAGGGTGTAGGGGGTACTGGGGGCAGGGGGGGTGTAATTCAGAGGAATAAAA
>NW_008598113.1:28687-40275 GCF_000691845.1 Merops nubicus
AAGAGATTTAGTTGTGGTTCTAAGCTAGGTGAACTCATCTTTGTACTTCAAACATGGGGAAAAAAGAAGTTGGAGATATGAGACCATGTTATCCTTTGCTGAGCTCTAGCAACATCAAAAATACAGATGAAAAAAGAAATTAATCTATTTCATATTAGCTAGGAGATAACTGCAGTGTATCTGCTTTATTTGTGTTTGCTGCCCACATAAAATGCTTCCATACTTGGAAGAAAGGGGAAAGGTACTTCATATACACTTTCTTGTTCTTCTTAGCACTTAACTTGTGTAATTGTATTTCTGTGTGTCAGAGTGAATATATATATACACTTGAGTAATTTTCAGTACTATGAAAAAGATATTTTGTATCAATCACAGAATCACAGAATGGTAAGTGTTGGAAGGGACCTCTGCAGATCATCTAGTCCAACCTATTACTAAAGCAGGTTCACCTAGATCACTTTGCACGGGAATGTGTGCAGGCAGGTTTGGAAAGTCTTCAGAGAAGGAGACTCCACAGCCTCTCTGTGCAGCCTGTTCCACTGCTCAGACCCCCTTCACAGTAAAGGAGTTTTCCCTTATGTTTCAGTGGAACTTCCTGTGTTCTGTTTTGCGCCTGTTGCCACTTGTTCTATTAATGGGCACTACTGAAAACAGACTGGCCCCATCCTCTTGACCCCCACCCTTTAGATGTTTATAAGCATTGGTAAGATACCCTCTCAGTCTACTCTTACCCAGGCTGAATGGACTCATGTTTCTCAGACTTTCCTCATAAGAGATGCTCCAGTGCCCTAGCCAAATTTGTAGCCCTCCACTGGACTCTCTCAGTAGTTTCTTGTCTCTCTCTACTGGGGTGCCCAGAATGGGACACTGCAGAGGTGGCCTCACTGGGTGAAATGCTGGGGTTTGAACCCCGAGCTCCAAATTAAGGTTGACATATGGGTGATTCCCACAGCCCTTCATACAGAGGTGGTGAGTTTGCCTTATAGCTTCCCCCCGGGGTGCAGCCGGCCCTGCAGGGAGAGCCAGAAGGGAAATGAGCCCCAGGGGTCCCGCAGTAGGTGGACAAAGGTCAGGTGTCCCGCGTGGGGATAAAAGCTGGGACCACTTGCAGGGAGTCGGGAGTGTCTGTCTGTGGAGTGCACTCCCCAGAGCTTCCTGGTTCAGGGAAGACCTCCTGACTCTCCCTGGAGCTGGGCCTCAGTCTATTTAGCCCTTTGTGAACGTGGGCCAATCGGGTGAGAGTCGCCATGTGGACACCTTTTTCTTATGTGTTGTGGTTTGAGGCTTGGAAGGGGGTCGTGACCTTCCAGCAACTGGGAGGACCCCGGGTGGGGGTGAAACCATTGTATTCCCTCCCCTTCCTACACACACTCTGATAAGAGGCAGGGAGTGGTTTCTTATTTCACTCCTGCCTTGGAGCTCGGAGAGGAAAGTTCTCCCTTCACTCCGTGGGACCCTGGAACTATTTCTGAGGGTTTTGTATATTTTATTTTTTGTATTATGCCCCTAATCTTTGTATATATTATTTTCCTTACCTCCCTAGTACCTAGTTCTATTCCGTGTGGGTCCTGCCCTGAACCCCTTTTTACACGGAACCAGGACATTATGTATATAACTTGCTGGTTTGGCTGTTTCCCAGACCAACTATGGGAAGCCTCGGCTCACTGTTTGTACCACCTGTTGTGGGCTGAGTCACATCTTTTGTGGGATCGTTGGGGGTGGCGTCGATCCTGTACAAGCTTGTTGGCCTGTTTGTACCCCCGGCGGTCATTCATGTCATCACGTTTTTGTTTACAATACAGTCTGCGTATTGGTTTCTCTTTCTGCTGGTGCTATCTTTTTTGTTGGGCCTGGTCATTGGCAGAACACTGGGGGAGAGTAGAGGGCGAGAAGAGCCTTACTCAACCTGCTTGCCACACTCTTCTTCATGCACCCCAGGATACCATTTGCCATCCTGGGTACAAGAGCACACTGCTGACTCATGGTTAATTCGTTGCCCATCAGGATGATAATCTCATCTGGAAAATGCAACTGATTCTGAAATTACTAACTTATATTTTTAGCTGTTTGATATTGGGTCACAAGAGGACCAAAATTTATCCTGGTAATTCAATTCTAAGAAAGGAATTACTTTCAGAGGCATAATAATAGTAGAATTATAGAATGTTTTGGGTTGGAAGGGACTTTAAAGGTCACCCTGCCATAGGCAGGGACAGCTTTCAATCTATCAAACTAACCAGAGCTCAGCCCATCCCAACCTTGAACACTTCCAATGATGGGGAATCCACAACTTCTGTGGGCAACCTGTTTGTGTTTCACTGCCCTCATGGTAAAAAAAAAGTCTTCATTATGTCTAATTTAAACCTACGTGGCTCAGTTTAAAATCATTGTCCCTTGTCCTGTAACTACAGCCCTTGATAGAAGATCTGTTCCCATCCTTCTTATAAGCCCCCTTTAAATACTGAAAGACCACAATAAGATCTCCCTGAAGCTTTCTCTTCTCCAGTATAAACAACTATCTCCATCTGTCATAGAATCATAGGACGGTTTGGTTGGAAGAGACCTTTAAAGGTCATCTAGTGTCTTTTGATGATTCTCACATGCACCACCGCTTTCTGCTGCAGGGCCTTCGAGGTGATGGAGCTCCATGCAACCTGAGGTCTGGATAGCAGCTATTTCATAATTATGTCTTCCTAGATAAACAAAAAATAATTTCCAAATATTTATATATACAAACAGGAAGGAGAAGAGGGAGAAAGAAAACTGAAAACCTGTGGGTTGAGATAAGAAGAATTTAATACAACAATGCAAAAAGAGAAGTAACAACAACAACTGTAATAATAATGACAAAATGCACAAAGTGTGCAATATAGAACAAACCCACAAATGAGCTGTCCTGAGCCACTCCACCCACCTGCCTTCCAGCCCACCAAAGTGCACACCCTTGCCCGGCCCACCCCCTACCTGTATATATCAGGCATGACCTCAGTATAGTACTGAATAACCTACCCGCTGGCTCCATTGTCTATCCTGGCTGTGCCCTCCTCCCAGCTTGTGGTGAAAATTACCCTTATCCTAGCCAAACCAGGACAATAACAAAGAGTAGCCAGTATCTAAATGTGACAAAACTATCAGTAAAGTCATCTAGTTGCATTATGTGCTAACCTAGCACAATAATAACTAGTTATGCAATTAATAACTAGTTATGTTGAGGAACTAATTTATTTAAACTTAAAAAGAGAAAAAAAAAGAAAGAAAGAAAATTTTGTTTGAGAAAGCAAGAGGAGTTTTCCAGTGGATTTGAAAAACCTGCATGTGAGAAACCAAGATAGTTTCGGTTTAAGTTCTTCAAGGATTCAATGATCAGAAACAATCACTTCAGAACAGTAACTAAAGATAATAGTCTCTGTATTTAATAACTTAGTTGTTTTTAAATACATGTAGGTATCCTAAAAGGCAATTAAAAAAAATAAATTTATAGAAAACAATTACTTAGTCTTTTTTTAGAAAATTGCTAAATAGTAAAAAAGAAAAAATGATTTTTAAATCAAGTTTTTCAGGTTGCTGACTTAATGATTAAAAATATTCATTTAAATCAGCTAATTTAAATCAAATTAATTTGCCCTACTTTAAAGTAATTATAGGATCAAAGATTCTTTGTTAACATTGACGTTAAATAGTATTAGTTAAAAGGCTAGTTGTTCTATGACCCTCTTCCCAAATTGTTTTACCAAGAAGTCTTCTACAGAGGAATTATGTAGGTTTATAGGAAAGAAGGCTTTTTGTTATGTTTTGTTATCCACTGAGGAGTTGCTTATTCATATATTATATTGGAAGCTAATTTTTTAACATATATTTCACTTGGCTTTTATCAGCATTTTATTATTATTATTGTCTTTTAAGCTACATCTTAAACCAAACATCAGCAGACCTGTCATCTCAACAATGCACTCAGCAAAACTTAAAGACCTTAAGAAGAACTTAGGAGTTTTAACAATGAAAAAGGAATCAAGTAATCAATTGCTCATTTAATTAGATTCTTCCTAATTCAAGTAAAATTAATTAATGTAATGCTATATCTTCTTCCTAAAGTGTACAGAGGGGGATGTGAACTTACAGTCAAGAGAATTGACTGATCAGGGTTTAAAACAGTTAGAGACTTCACTAGCTTCGTATGAATGCAGTTTTATGTAAAGAAATTTTTCTAACTTAAGGAAATTCAGAGAGTTAAGAGTGGAGAAGTGGTGGGTACAGAACTGGAATAGTAGTTTCCGGGGAAGACAGAAAAGCTAAAGGGAGGGTGAAGGAAGCTGAGGTCTTCTGCTCTAAGACAAAGGTGAATGTACCATGAACCTTGCATTTATGAGTCCTATACAACAAAAATGTCAAGAAATCCATTGAGCAATGAACACCTTGTTCATTGCTTTACACTGTTGATTGCAAGTAGTTTAAAACAAGTTAATTTAAAGAATTATGAGGCTTTTTTTTTTTTTTTTTTTTTTGTAGCAGAAGATCAAGCACCTGCCAGATTAAAAGACTTGCCCAGAAAATAAAAACAAACTGAATGCAAACTACATGCCTGAACTGGGAGGGAACAAATTGATGAGCACTACAGAAGAGAGCTTTAAAAAAAAAAAAAAAACAACAACTTGTACAACTGTAGATAACATTTCTTGATTCTTAATTCTATCTTCCCTGTGGATGTGCAAGAGTTCCATTCAGCTGATCTTTGCCAAAGGGATTCAGCTCATCTCTTTTTTTAAAAAAAAATACTTTCAGGAATTGGAGAAATGGAGAATGTGAGCATGTAATTTTCTAAGTAAGGGGAGTTTAGTTGTATAAATTAATTGTAACTGAACATAAATACATGAAATCAAGAACATTATTAATAGGCGGAAAATACAAGAATGAACTAAAAATAATATGTACAGAAAGAAAAATGGTAGAAAACGGCTGAAGAGAATGATCTATTTTATGTCACTCTTACAGTTACTTGCCATCCACACATTTAAGCAGACATTTTTTCAAAGAGTAATCTTTTCTTATGTATTTAATAAATTTCAGCTGTGGGAAAGGGTTCTACTTGAAAGGTTCCATAGATATGAGTAAAATGACAAAGTAACAATTTAATGGGAAAGCATAAACCCAAGAAAGATTGAGAGAAAGTATTTATCTAGGAGAAATATTTCTGAAAGGGACTCTGTGCAAACTATATCAGTGAGAGATTCACACCCTTTAGTGAAAATACAGCAAAGTATTTTGTACTGATCAGCTTTGCTCTTATTGTGTCATTCCCAGAGTTCAGATGATATAATACCTTCTGCTTAGATGATGGCACAGAACAATAGCTAAATCAGAAATAAAATAAAAATATCTGTTGCACTAGCACAATCATTTATATTTATCTTAGCCTACACATATAAAATAATATAAATAATATATATAGATAACACATATGTCCACTATGTTTAAATCTCTGACCTCAAAGGAAAACAGAGATCAGTTTATTTACTGGATGTACCACCCTAGTGTTTGCATAAGTAAGAAAAATAATGCTCTGGTTTGGGGGTTTTTTTGACATACACATAAAATACTTCATAAAGACCAAACCCAAAACCATATTTGCCTTTCAATGCACACTATATTTCTATTTTACTCATTCTCTTCTAATCCTTTTATCAGATTTCTCTTATTAAAATATGATGATGCTTCAAAGCTACAAAGCTTCTGAGTTCTTTCACTGATTGATAATAAAATAACATAGTTTTGGATCAGTTCCATTTACTCACATGGAATAGTAATCTATTCAGGCAGGCATTTCAATGATAACAACATACTAGTAGTGAATAAGTTTTATTCCCTTGTAGAAGTCTAGCATAGACTCAGATACTGATGAAACCTTTTCTCATTTTCAGAATAAAACAGACACATTATTCTTACGTGAACCTTTTCCTTATCTCTGAAAGATGGTTATTTCATACACAAAGTACAAATCTGAGAAAGCGAACCCCCTGAACCGTAAACACAGATTTAATTCTCTTTCCTATATAATGAAGTACTCAACCTCTTGAGAAAGCTGACTCTGAGAATAGCTGCCCTATGCACCTTCCACTGCGCCTATATTTATTTTCACCTATATCTTGGTTTTATGGCTTTGTAATTCACAAAACTTGAACTTTGAAACCTCTTCCTTATTTTGAGGAAGCAAATGGAAAATTTCTGTGCTTATTTTATTTTTAGTATCTCTTTTTCAGGTATAATTTCTGTTCTTACTTTTGCACAGGATGTGTCACTAATGTGTGTCCCATGAAGACCCTGTGCATATCCATTATTCCCTAATAACATTTTCAAGGGAATTGTGCTTGCATTTAAATAAAAAATGAAAATCCATATTCAAATTTTCGAATTTTCTTTTTAAGTTGGATCCAAATGCAGAAGATAAAGCTTAATGTGGTAAATTAGAACACCCAGGGTTATAAACCCAAACTTCACATTTATATCTAATGATATGGGCTTACCACACTCAGCTAAAGCTTACTATTTCATTACTTATCTCTTGATATTTAATTTCCTCAAGCACAGACTGCAAGTTTTGCTCTTAAGGAAAGCACAAACACATTTATTTCTAAATGTTCTAGAAAAAATGTCTCAAATATGTTTTTTTCAATAGCTTGTTTCCCAGGTGAACCTCTTCAGCTAGTAGTACCATTGTACAAATGTCATACAGGAAATCAAGCTAACCTAACTATAGTGTGGCTGTGATATCAACTCAAGATAGCCAAAATATGAGAGTAAGAGTGATCTGCATCAACGATGTTCAAACTGTGAGCTTTGAGTGCTTCTGACTTTCAAGACATCAAGTTTTGATTCTTGGAGAAGAGGTAAGGAAAAAAATTGTGTACATGAGGTGTAAGTGTCCCATGAGGCTCACCCTGGGATTTTTATACTAAAGTATAAAATAATTCATGCTTACTGTTGAGGGGACACATGGAGGGTGGAGATTAGCAGGGTGCTGCTTAGCAGACTCCAACATTTCTGATATAGCTCAGAAAGGATGTAAGCAGTCGCTTTCCTTTTCTTGCTAGCACTGATTCCCTGGTTTCTCTTTCAGTGGAGGGCAAAGAAACACAGAAAGTTACCTGAGCTTTTCCTGAGCCACAGACAGAAGCAGCTAGCAGAATCAGGGATTTTTAACAGCTAAGAAAAAGAAGATAACATTAATAAGTAAAAGTGTTGACCCTTTTTCTCTTGTTTCTGGCTGTTATTTGGTGACCCAAATGGTTTAGTTGAGTTTTTTTTCTAACACAGCTGAGACTTTTCAGGCAAAACCAATGAGCTATGCTATTTCACACCAGTTAGTAATAGTTTCCAGCTAATGAGAGCTGAAGGGTTAGTTCTTATCAATTCACACAATTTTCTCATTACACAGCAGGCTTTTCTCATCATCTGATGTGAGGAAGTATGGAAGGCAAAGAAGGAGGAGGTAGAAACATCCCTTTTCCCTATGTACGTATCTTCAGAAAAATCATGCTTTTTTTAAGGATGCCTTCAACAGTGCTTATGGAACATGAAAAATGAACAGACCAAAAGAAATAAAACAACCCTCTTTCTGTCTCTTGATTGTATGTTGTTCATGATGAAAAGCTGGCCAGTATTATGAACAAAGTAAAAAATAATGCTTCTGTGGGTAAGGAGAGATTTTCAGACAAAACACAAGGCCAACAAGGTGGGTAAATTTTCCACTTGTTTCCAACCTCCAGAAACTGCACAAGTTGTTCTCAAGAAGTAGATAGAAGTTAGTGAAGCTCCACTATTCATACAGTGGCCTACTAAGAAATATTTGCCTATTGTTGCAATCCTTGCTTTCATAAGACTTCCACATTTCACTTAAGTCCCGATACTAAAGGTAAAATAAATTCATAGTAGAATAATTATTGTCCTCTAAGTTAAAAATGTCAGATAACGTGATCTGACAATGTATTAGAAGGCAAGAAGATACAAAATGAGACACATCTTCCCTCTTTAATAGCAAAACCTTTCAAACCATCGTCAAACCTTTTTTCTTTTTTTTTTTTTTTTTGGTCACACAGCAGTTCAAGGTATTATTGTTTAACAACTTGTAATTTACACAACAAAACAAATGTTAGCAGCCATGTCAGTATCCTATATCTGATAATCAAATGTTTTCGCATCAAGTGAGATTATACAGCTATGTGATTTGAATAATTAAATATATTTATTTAAATAAACATAAAATAGATTTGAGGGGATGAAAAGGACAACTGTAATGTCAGTGTATCAAAATAAAGTTAGATCATTACCACCATATACTGTAGGAATAGAGAAGGATGAAAACCAACAGTTCAGTCATAATGATTTCATTAGGATATATATGTGGAGAGATGAAAGGAAAAGATCACTAACAGATTGCTAGTGAAATAGAAAGAGCGTGAAAGCAGCTGAATGTGGTATTACTCAGAAAAATGAAAGTAAAAATGTTTCAGAAAATAGATATAAACTGATTTTTTTTCCTCTCTTTAAGGCAGGGCACACGCAAAAGATAAAATACACATTGTGTCAATTCACCTCAAAGTCATTGATCTCTTTTGAGCATTGAGCCTAATGAGGCAAGTAGGATAAAACTGTCTTGCGTGTGAGTATTGTTTGGCTTGGATTATTGTGTAGAACTGAACTGTATTTTCTATAAAATAGTCTTTCAAAAAATGGCAGGATTCTATTACAAAAAAGATTATGATTATTTTATAATGAAGAATTACTGAAGTTAACTATAAATAAATATGCATTATGTCAACTCCACATAGCTTCTTAAAGGTAGCTACATATCATTTAGAATATCAATACAGATGGGTCATTTGGGTGGGGGACATGCTTTATATAGACAATAAAATGAAACTGGAAACTTTTGCATTTTCTAAGTAACTGCTTATTATTTAATTCAGTGTTCTCCAGATCTTTGTAAGATCTATTTCAGCATTGGCTAAAATATCTTCATAACGATTTACAGTTTTATATCATACATCTTTATAGTGTATTTTCAAATCATCAATAATGGGACCCTCATGTGTAAACTGGAGGAGTCTATATGCATTTTAATGATAAGTGCCAAACTGTGATTTTTGAACACATTTGTTGACACAAGTGTTAGATTATATAAAATAAGCAGCAATGCTCTTTGTATATTCGATGATGTCATTAAGATCTGTCTTATAAAGCAGACTAGAAAGGACATAACTGAGTGGGAAGTCATCTAGAGAATAACCAATAGGAAGTACTAAGTACGGGGATGTTTCTGAGCTGTCCCTGCTTTCTGGACATTATTCTACTTTTCCCACTGGAGACTGTTTTCCTTAAACAGTTGTCTAGCTGAGCAGTATTTACTATCTGTGACCATGCTTTTAAATAAAAGAGGACAGGAATCAGTCACTGATTTAGAGGCTGAGTTTCACAGTCTGTTTGTGTCCTCGACGTTGCTTATGACTATCTTCTGTATTAGTTTCTTTTTGAGAAAAGCCTTAAACACCTCCCTCTACCCCCAAACAACAACAAAAAAAAAAAAACAACTAAAACAAAATCCCACAAAACAACAACCACAAAAATCATAGAGTAAATTTTAAACCAATAAGCAAATAACCAGTTAAGAACAGTTACAGCTGTACATCCTTTCCTCTCTTCACAAGAACTATGAATGTAACAGTTGGTTATTTGCAGGTCAAGCAGAGCCAGCGTTCAGATTCAAACACTATTACAAAATCATTCATGCTTTTTGGCTTCTAGTCTGCCTCCTGGAATGTTTTTACCCAAACCAGTGCCCAGTTACAATCCAGGATGTAATATGGCTTGGCATGGTTTCTGGCAGAAATTATGGACAGGATCATTATATTGGGAAGGGAGAGAACTGAACACAGTATGAGCACAAAGTATGTAGTACTACTCTAGGGCACAACCAAACATTTTTCATGTCCTCATACCAGAGGACATATCCAGTGTGTACAAATAAAGAAGTTTCCTATATAAACTAAGTATTGCTAGCAAAAGTTTCCTTTTGTGTAGACCCAGGACTTATTCTTTTCAGGACATATTAACTGGGATTAATAGTTAACAGCATGATAATATCTCAGGGAACTTTTTAAGGCTTTTGTGCATATGTAACTGTAGCTACATGAATATTCATATCCAGGATGCCATGGTGTACAATGCTGTATGAACACTGCTAACAATTTCAGTTCCCTTGATATTTCAGTAGACTATTGTTTCATTTTCTTCAGTTATACTTCTCCAACTATTGCTCAGTGCCAATCAAAATTCTTTGGGAACCTTCGGCATTAACCTTGACAGACCTTTCTTTGGAAGTAGAAAATTAGAAGGTTTCTGTTTATCAGACTTACCTCATACCCACAAGACCCAGAATATTTGAATTTTTTTAAGCAATAGAATGAGAATGCAGCTAGTTGTGCCACTGGGTGTATGCAGACTCTCCAGACTCCTTCTTTTGCATATCTTGTTTGTTCAAATCCCTTTTTTCCACCTAAATTTTCCCTGGCCACTTTGTCATTATGTCAATTACTCACTGACAGAGTGATATGTGTGACATAAATATAGAATTATGTGCACTTCATTGACTGTATAATCTTAATGTCAAAATGCAGGTATGAGAAAAACAGCAGCATGAAAGTCAGATTTTCATCCCCCTCATAACTGAAAAGGAAAAAGTCAGAAACATCTGCAAAAATTACTTATCTTTTCAGATTACTTTTCCTCAAACAAATAAGGAATTTCATTCAATAACAAAGAAAATGTCTGTGACATATTTCTCATTTGACTTTATAGTGCCTTTATAGTTTTACAGTTGATTAAGAGGGAAACAGACACAACACACTCCCTGTTGAAGCTTTTTATTACATTAATTGTGCTGCTTTGCCTGATTACTTAGAATTTCTGCTTTACATACATACCTTGTTTTTAAAGTAACTGGCTTTAGATTGCTGTTATTACTTAAACATAATCTACACTGATTAGGTGACAAATATACTGCTGTATTTCTTGGTGCTTGCAAAAAAGCTGATAGTTCTGTAATTCAACAGCTACTGAAATCTATCGGCCTCAGTGATCAGGATATGTGATACAAAATGATTTTAATATTTTGGTAAAACTAAGATTTTAGTTTCTTTTTATCTAGTACAAAGTGTCCTCTCAACCTGGCAGGACTTTTGGGACTCACAGTGTACAAAATGAAGATAATTCTAATTTTCTTCATATAGCTAAGTTGTCAAAGGAGAAAAACAACAGTGTTCTTGTATTGTTTAGTCAGCAAAGGCAACAAAACAAATGAAGATGAGGGCATGTGCTTCAGCACACAGAAGGAATTTGAATAGCAACATATGTAGAACTGGGAGCCTGTGTTTTGTCCAGTAGTATATGTCAAGGCCTGGGCACCATGCCTGAAATGCTATCATTAAATTGTGAAAACAGAGATTTACTGAATATGTTACAAACTTTTCTTCATTCTGCTACATTAACATAATGTACGGGTTTGGGAGGGAGGGGAGTGGCTGGGATTGCGGGGGGGA
>NW_008598114.1:0-2879 GCF_000691845.1 Merops nubicus
TGCTTGGGGTTGTTGTGAGCCAAGTGCCTGGCCCTTGTCCTGGTTAAACCTCACCCCATTGGCCTTGACCCAGCCAGCCAGTCAGTCCAGGTCCCTCTGCACAGCCTCCTGACCCCGGAGCACATCACCACTCCTGCTCCATTTGGTGGCATCTGCAAACTTCCTGAGGCTGCCTGTGATCCTAAAATCCAGATCATTGACAGAGTCTGGACGAGACTGGCCCAGAACTGAGCCCTGGGGAAATTGCAGCTCTGACTTTAGGTGATTGTCACCAATGCTCATCACCTAACAGCCTGTACTTGACAGAAGAGCCTGCCTCAGTTCTTGGGCTGATAGGTGCTCTGAGAAGATCCTGTCTGAAATAATTTCAGTGGGCTCTGAATTCCACCAGCCTGGGGTGGAAGGGGCAGGGGTGTGGCCGCAGCCTGTGGCAGTGAGCTGCAGATCCTGTGTGCTGGTTGGCAGTGGTGGTTGTGCTGCCTCACCACCATATCTGAGCCAGCTCTCAGCCTCTGAGGGGGAGTTATCTCCACAGACAAACAGGAGATCTAAAGGAAGTAAATGAACACAATCTTTCTGTTGATAATTAAAAGCTATAAACCAAGCAGCATGTAAATCAAGAAATCTGTTTGAATAATCAAACCATTGAAGCCCTTTGCCATGTTGCTAATGGCCCCTGAGCCTTATCACTGTTGAACTCTTGGTACAGCTGGCATTTAGAAATTCACTCCTCTTGCAGTGGATGATGAATGCATAAATAAGAGCACTCCTGCTGCTCAGGTGTTTTTCCATTTGAAGACTGCAAAGTGAAGTACTTAAGACTGCTGTGCAAAATCCTTTACTTGTCTGGGGTCAGTTTTGGGCACCACAGGATCAGAAAGACCTTGAGGGGCTGGAGTGGGTCCAGAGAAGGGCAAGGAAGCTGGGGAGGGTCTGGGGAACATGGCTTGTGAGGAGCAGCTGAGGGACCTGGGGGGTTTAGTCTGGAGCAAAGGAGGCTCAGGGGAGACCTTCTGGCTCTCCACAGCTCCCTGAAAGGAGCTTGGAGTGAGGTGGGGTTGGTCTTGTCCTAAGAACAAGCAATAGGACAGGGCTGAAGTTGCCCCAGGGGAGGTTTCAGTTGGATCTGAGGAAGAATTTCTCTCCTGGCAGAGTGGTGAGGCCTTGGCCCAGGCTGCCCAGGGAGGTGGGGGAGTCCCCAGCCCTGCAGGGGTTCAGAACACGTGTGGAGGTGGCACCTGGGGACATGGTTCAGTGGCCATGGGAGTGTTGGGTTGATGGTTGGACTTGGTGATCTTAGAGGACTTTTCCAACCTTAATTATTCCAGGATTCTAGGGTCTTGCCCATCCTACCCTGCCCTCCCCTACGCACACAGGTGTTCAGAGAGGTTCCTGTATCCTTCCTTCTCTCTGTCCCTTTGTGAAGTTGTCCTTTCAGTGACAGGGAGGAAGATCCTGCTGCAGAACCTGCTGAATCAGTCCAACTGAAAGAACTGCTCTTGGTTGTAGTAAAAATCTCCTGTATTTCTAAACCAAACCTTCTGTTGCTCTTTAGTGGGGAGAACAAGCCTTGTGTGTTTACCAGGTGTTTCCAGCACTGATCCCTGCACCTCATCTCATGTTTGTAGGGCTTGAGGGTTTGTCTTCCAGGACACCTGATGCTCAGTTCTTGGAGAGGCTGAGAAGGTGAAGAGAGGATTTCACTGCAGTCCTGGTTGGTTGCCATTAGGTGACATGAAGCTTTCCCACTACAAAACAAAAAACAGAAGAAGAAACATCCAATGAGAAACCTCAGCCCAATCTGTGACCAAAAAATGGGAAGCTGTTGCTGGCTGGACACACTTCCAAGGAAGCAGAAGGAGAAGTCCTTGCTGTCAGCCTGGACGAGGGGCGTGCTGTGTTGAGCCATGTTTCCTTTGTCAGCTGCAGGCTTCGTTTCCCCCTCGGTGACTTGTGGCTCTTCCTTCCCGTGGGCTGGCTGAAGCTGTTGGTGTCTGTCCCACGGGGAATGGTCCCAGTCCCAGCCTGGGCTGGGGGTGGCCGAGCTCACGGCCGCCCGTCGTCGTCCCTCCAGCAGACGTGGCAGGAGGAGTCTTTGGCCAGGGAGCTGGCTGGGCAGCTGGGGGTGGAATATCTTCATGTGCTGCCTCGAGGCCCAGCAGCCTGTCTGCCGAAGCCCTTAGCTGGGAATCTGCTCTGCTGCTCAGATGCTTTACGAGCCACAACCACAAGAGCTGTGTGAAGTCACAAATGCTGTAAAACACATAAATGCCAGAAGGAGCCTGCCTGGATCCATGGCCAGAAAACAAACAGGCCTCCTGAAGGGCTTGCTGCTTGTGTTGAGATGAGGTGGTGCAGATGGAATCATAGAATGATTTAGGTTGGAAGGGACCTCTAAGGGTCATCTAGTCCAAGCCCCCTGCAGTGAGCAAGGACATCCACAACCAGAGCAGGTTGCTCAGAGCCCCACCAAGCCTGACCTTGAATGTCTCCAGTGATGGGACCTCCACCACCTCCCTGACAGCCTGGTTGAGTGTTTCACCACCCTCATGGTAAAGAGCTTCCTCCTAATGTCTAATCTAACTCCCCCAGATCGAGTTTAAAACCATTGCCTCTCATCCCATCACTACACACCCTTGTGTGGGTCCTTCCCCAGCTTTCCTGTAGCCCCCTGCAGGTGCTGGAAGGCCCCAGAATGTCTTCTTGGAGATGTCTCTTCCCCAGGCTGCACAACCCCAGCTCTCATAGCCTGGCCTCATAGGAGAGGTGCTCCAGCCCTTGGGTCATTTCTGTGGCCCTCCTGTGCTGAGGGCTCCAGAGCTGGACAGGACTCCAGGTGAGGTCTCAGCAGAGCAGGGCAGAGGGGCAGGATCCCCTCC
>NW_008598114.1:2924-15199 GCF_000691845.1 Merops nubicus
GGGAGGCAGCCCAGGGTGCCGTTGGCAGTGAGTGTACACTGTTCAGATTTTCATCCCCCAGCACCCCCAAGTCCTCTGCAGGGCTGCCCTCTGTCACATCAGCCCCAGCCTGTGTCGATAACGAGGATTGCCCCAAATCACTATTTGTGCATTATTTGCATATCTTGCATTATTATTTTTGCTCCCTTTGCATGGCCTGTGTTCTTACAGGTAGGACAGTTTCATTTGGCTGTATGGTCCCCAAAGGCCTAGGCTGTCCTTCCAGAGCACTTGCTTGGGCCCAGATGGTGCTGGGGGGTTCTGAGCCCTGTCCCCAGACAATGCTGCATTCAGGAGGCTCCAGCAGCGGCCGCAGCTCAGCGCTGGGCACGAGCTTCCAAACCCAGAGCCTTCCTCTGCAGCAGAACAAAGAGGCGTCTGAGCGTCGGCACCGCCCGGCCAGCTGGCTGCAGGAGGGGCCCACAGAGGACCCCTGGGCAGCACAGGGGCCGTGTGGGCTGTGGGCTGCCTGGAGGGGTGGTGGGACACCAGCACACAGCTCTGCTCCCCTGCAGCACAACCAGGCGGGTTAAGAGGAGGGCTGGAAGTCAGGGTGTGGTGTCGGGTTCTGCCTGTCCTCAGAGGGTGCTGCTCTGGCAGGGGCAGCAGCAGTGGTGGGCACGGGGGATGCTCCCTTCATCTCTCAGCTGCTGCCTCAGCTGCTGCAGCAAGCAGGGGCAGCAGCAGTGGTGGGCACGGGGGATGCTCCCTTCATCCCTCAGCTGCTGCAGCCATCAGGAAGAAGCAGCAGGCTGTCAGTCATGGACTTTGTTTTTCTACCTGTTTCCTGATCTTGCTGCTGGGTTGCAGGATTTTCTAGTTGCTTCAGCATCCCGTGGTTGTTGTTCAGAAGTAGGACCTGCTCCTTCCTGGACAATCTTCAGACAAACCTTCTGTTGCAGAATTCATGCACCACTCACCCAGGGCAAGGAGATCCTGCACTGTCTTCTGCATGGTGTGGATCTGTCCAGCCACCAGACAGTCCTCTGGTGTTTGCCTTCTGTGCTGCAGGCCTGTCCACTGGTATGTCTGAGGGGAGTGTAACCCTTTGACAGAGTGGTGTGTAATCTGATGAACTGTGGAGCTGCATCCCCACCACTGAAGGCTGTGGTAATCGTGGTGTGGCAGCTTACAGTTCCTATGGACACCAGGTTTGGAAAGAGGAGGTGGTGACTGAAGGTAAAGAGCTGTTTATGTAGTACCTGCATGCTGTTACCTAAGGATGGAGGGAACATAATGGGTCATGAAGTCAGGTGCTGGTCAGTGCAGGAAGCCAGATCTTCTAGACACCTCCATAAATCCATTCAGCAGTGCCCAGAAGACCTCCAAGATCATCAAGTCAAACCATCAACACAACACTCCCATGACCACTGAACCATGTCCCCAGGTGCCACGTCTACACGTTTCTTGAACCCCTGCAGGGCTGGGGACTCCCCCACCTCCCTGGGCAGCCTGGGCCAAGGCCTCACCACTCTGCCAGGAGAGACATTCTTCCTCAGATCCAACTGAAACCTCCCCTGGGGCAACTTCAGCCCATTGCCTCTCATCCTGTCACTTGTTCCTTGGAGGAAGTGACCAACCCCCACCTCACTCCAGGCTCCTGTCAGGAGCTGTGCCGAGCCAGAAGGTCTCCCCTGAGCCTCCTCTTCTCCAGACTGAACCCCCCAGGTCCCTCAGCTGCTCCTCACAAGCCATGTTCCCCAGTGTCCTCCCCAGCTTCCTTGCCCTTCTCTGGACCCACTCCAGCCCCTCCAGGTTTTTTTTTATCCTGTGGTGCCCAGACCTCTCCCCAGTGCTGAGTGCAGGGCCACGGTCACTTCCCTGCTCCTGCTGGAGGTGCCAGTTTGGATCCAGGGCAGGTGCTGGTGGCTTCCTTGGCCCCTGGGCACGCTGTCCTGCAGCCTCTCCCCACAGCGCTCCCTCGCTCGCGGCCGCGCTGAGCTGCCCGGGGTCAGTCACTGCCTTTGCTCTTCTGTATGGGCCTGTGCAGGTTTTTTGCTTCATTGCTTCTGGCTTCCTGGCCAGTTTATATTCATCTGCCCATGTGTTTGGGGAGTGATTCCTTCCACCTTTTCCTCCTCCTCAGCAGTTTCAGGAGTCTGACACATTTAAGTTCTCTTTACGTGTCAGTTCTTGACTCTTCTGCAGACGTGCTCTACTTGATTTCACGTGTGATGGGAGCAGGCAGAAGAACCTACCTGACTTTTGAGCTTTCCTTTTCTTTTCGTTCTCCTTTTATAGGTTATTTACTTCTATCTGACAGATTTCAAAACCAGAGATGATGAGTAGATGGCAGCCTCTTGCTATGGGAAGCCTGTTTGATTCTTTCCTGGTTCGATATGGGATCATAGGGCAATTCAGCCTCAGAGGTCATTCAGGGCAACGTCCTGCTCAAAGGAGAGCAGCACGATTACTGTGTTAGGATTGTACAGTGTTCCAGCCAGGCCTTTCCCATGGAAAGTGGGAGTGTGTTTTACTGCTCCAGGCAGAGGAAGCAGGAGCAGGCATCTCGCCTTTACCTGGGCTCGACAGCAACTTTCTCACTTGTGGATTGGAAGAAAACCACAAAGCATTATCTTGTCCCTGGAAGGTTTTCAAAGAGCTTCCTTTTGTCTCATTATCTGTTTCAAGTCTGCTTGTGCCTTCAGCCGTGCTGCTGGAGGCAGAGGCAGTGTGTGGAGTGCTTCCCTGGGCAGGGGGAGACGCCTCGGGCTGTCTGACGCAAACCGAAGGGAAAGTTCAGTGACTCCTGTGTTTGGTGGCTTGGCAGCTTTTCAATGCAAGATCAGTGCTTCGTGTGTAAGGAGAGGGAGTTTAATGCTATTCCCATTTCGAGCTAGCTACATTTCACTAGTTTTAGCATTTGTTCAGTGCTGGTCCGAGCGAGCGTAGCATCCATCCTCCCTTCTCCCTGCCCCAGCCCTAGCCAGTGGGTTTGTGAAGCTGCACGGGTGGCTGCAGGGTGCTGTGCTGGGGCTGAATCAGCCTCCCCAGGTCAGCCAGGCTGTGCAGGGAGACGTGGCACCCGTCACTCACACTGCACTGTTTTCTTGAGAAGAGAAGTGACATCATTACAAAGGGCTCTTTTAACCTTCTCTGCAAAGCTGACTGTGAAAATTGGAGCTGCCTGGAGTGTTCCTTACCCTGCCCCTTCTGCTCCCCGTGCAGGAAAGGAGTGGTGTGGAGAGCACTCGATGGCATTTCCTATTGCCTCCGACTGGCAACGCCTGAAATCCGAACCCCTGCAGGACAACCAGCAAAAATTTCACCTGTGCTTTCAGTGAAGTGAAATTCCAGTTTTCCTGCCCCCCCAGGGTGGATCCAAGCATCCTAGACAAACATTTCAGAATGGTGGCAGACTTAGCCTGCTTTCCTAGCGTGGGGAGAGGATACTGACCAGGCAGGTTTTGGGTCTGTTTTTCCAAGCACAGTAAGAATATTTTAGCTGCAGTTCTGCCAAGGCAAACCCTGTTTATCTGAGCTCTCTTGTGATGAGGGTGATTTGCTGTAATACAGTTTATGAGCAATTCAGTGAAAGACTTGAAAGTCATTAGAGTTTATTTTGAGATTTACCTGAAATGAAGTGTTGAAGTAGCACTGAATTCTCAGTGGAGAGACCTGGTGTCACACAGAAAAGGCACAGTTGTCAGACACACAGAGTGGAGTGAGCTTAAGCAAAATCACCTAACTTGCCAAAGTGTGAGAACAGTCATTCCTTTGGGTCAGTGCAGCAGACTGTACATTCTTGCATTTAAAAACAGGTGAATATGACTTCACTGCCAGAAGTCTCCTTAAATTCCCTTCCTTCATGAACGTCCTAAAGGCCCAGACTTGACTGTCCACATACACAACTTTTAGTTAAATGTCTTCACATGTGTTTGCAGTGACAATGGCATCAAAGCCTGCAGGAATGTGTTTGTGATGTGTATATTTGGGTGTGTTCAGAAGAGTGTGGGCAGCAGGTCAAGGGAGGTTCTCCTGCCCCTCTGCTCTGCCCCACTGAGGCCACCTCTGGAGTTCTGGGGCCAGGTCTGGGCTCCCCAGTTCCAGAGAGACAAGGAGCTACTGGAGAGAGTCCAGCAGAGGCTGCAGAGCTGCTGAGGGGCTGGAGCATCCCTGTGCTAGGACAGGCCGAGAGCCCTGGGGCTGCTGAGCTGGAGAGGAGAAGCCTCAGAGGGGATCTGAGCAGTGCTGAGCAAGAGCTAAAGGGCCCCGGGGGGCAAGAGGCTGGGGCCAGACTCTGGTCAGTGGTGCCAGGGACAGGACAAGGGGCAACGGGCACCAACTGGAACCCAGGAGGTGCCACCTGAGCAGGAGGAGAAACTTCTCTGGGGAGAGGGTGTTGGATCCTGGAGCAGCTGCCCAGAGAGGCTGTGGAGTCTCCTGCTCTGGAGAGATCCCAAACGTGGCTGGCTGTGACCCTGGGCACCCTGCTGGGGCTGAGCTGCTGGAGCAGGGGGTTGGACAGGATGATCCCCAGGGGTCCCTCCCCCTCCCCCATCATGCTGGCATTCTGTGATTGTTGGTAAAAAATAAATTAAGATGCAGGACCCCCTCTGGGAGCACAAAGGAGAAGGAGTTGTCCCTCTTTGGCATGCCAGAGGTGTGAAGCTGCTAGCTCATTCTTCTTCTCATGCACTGAGGAGGAAGCAAGAAAAAGCAGGAGGCTCGTAGAGAATACTTCAGTTTGTTTGTGTAATGAGTAAGTTTGGAATAGATTTTGGAAATCAGTTTTTATTCTTTTAACCTTCAGTGGTCCTGGCCTAGCTGTGGACTGTGGCGGGCTGATGCAGCTGTAGCACTCCTCTGTTGGTCTGCATTTATTTGCTGTTGCTTTTTTTGTTAACATTCTGTTTATTTTAAGCCACTGCTGTACAGTTGGAGTGAAAGCCCATCCTCAGCTGCTGGCTGTGTGGTGATTTCTTGCTCTGAAGATGTTCTGTGTCTGCAGCATCTGTGTAGCACTGGGGAGCAGGAAGGGTGTGAGCGAGGGGCTTTACTGAGCCCCTGCAAACAGGGAAAGCTTTGGTGTGTCTGTGTGTGTGTAAAGCAGAATATGATGCTGGTCTGTGATCAGTGGTGAGGAAGGAGGAGCTCCTGATGGGAGAAGGGCTTTTCCCAGGAGAAGATGATCCACAATACCAACTGCTACACTTCAGCTCTTCTAAAGTAACAGAAAATGAGGTGACTGCTGACTTGCCATGATTTTTCCAGCAGTTGCTCTGCTCCTCAGGTGTCAGATGAAGGGGAGGATGGGCAAAATCATAGACTGGTTTGGGTGGGAAGGGAAATTCAAAGGTCACCTCCTCCAACCCCCCTGCAGGGACAGGGACAGCCCCAGCTAGAGCAGGGTGCTCAGAGCCCCGGCCAACCTCCCCTGGGATGGTTCCAGGGATGGGGCAGCGACCACCTCTCTGGGCAGCCTGGGCCAGGGGCTCACCACCTTTGTTTTAAAAAATTTATTCCTTCTCTCTTGTCTAAGTCTCCTCTTTTAGCTTAAAACTGTCACCCCTTGTCCTGTTGCAATAGGCTCTGCTAAAAAGATCGTCCCCAGCTCTCGTCCTATCTCTTCTCCAGGCTGAACAACCCCAACTCTCTCAGCCTTTCTTCACAGGAGAGGTGCTCCAGCCCTCTGATCATTTTTGTGGCCATCAGTAAAGCTCCCCTTGGCTCTGCCTAGCTGGGTGGGTATGGAGTAAATGGATGAGAACTGACGAGCACGGTGGTGTTGTGAACTTGGTGGTCTGTCCACCTACAACTTCTCACAAGCCCTAAAAATTCATAGTAATTGCCTAAGTTGTTCAGTGTTCTACAAATCCATAAAAGCATGCTTTCTGTAACAAAGATGTTGACATCAAAACCTTGAGGCTTCTCAGAGGAACACGCAGTCTTTAAAGACTGGAGAGGTGGGGCAAATCCACGCTGCAGCAGCAGAGGGGAGCAGAGGGCATCACAGAAAGGAGCGTTGCTGAGGAGCTGTTTCACAGCCCAGCAGAGCCCAGCCCCTGATCCCTCTCGCAGCCTGGTCCCTGGGAGGTGCCCAGGTGCTGCCAGGAGCTGGGCTGGGCTCCAGAAGGAGCAGTGAGGCTGCAGCTGTCCCGCCAGGCTGCTGTTCACCCTGCCGTGCAGAGGAGCTGCCACGTACACGGGCAGTTCCAGATTCCCTTTCTGGTGTGCAGCCCAGCCTCCGGAGGGGCAGCTGCGTGGTGAGGAGCCTTCCTCCAACTCCTCCTCCAGCCTTCTGCAGATGTTGTTTGGGAGCAGGGGTTCCAAGCCTCGCCAGCTAACTCTTTTTCTTTATTTGTCCTGAGTGCATTTGAAGTTGCATCATTTCCTCGGTAAGAACCGTTTTATTTTGGGCTGGAGTGTTTGTCAGGTGGGAGAAATCCTAAATGGGAGGGAGTGCTCTCTGCTGGTGAAGGGTTCTGCTGCAGCTGCCCAGCTCCTGCAGGGGTGGCTGGATGTGAACGTGGATATCTGGATGTATTTTCTTTCAACTCTCTTCCCTGAAAATAAAAGTGACAAAACAAAGAGAGAGATTTTCTTGCCTTGGCAGTCTTCCTTCCTAGACAAGATTTGTATCCCTTTGAATGATTTATAGTCTGTGACCTACTGGTTTATATTTTCTCACTATCAGTCGATGTTTTAACAAGGTAATAAAAACTAGTATAAAAACTTCTGAAAGAGCTGATGTTCTTCATCAAAATAATGAAGAAGGTTTAAATGCTGTGATGTTCTCTTTGCCTGCTGAGTGAGGTTTCAGTTCCTGAAGTAGTACGTGGAAAATCCAGAAGACAGTGATACAGAAATTATTCAGATAACATCGGGACAGGGAAATCTTTTCTCCTCCAGGCTGCAGCACGAGGTGATATGGTTTTCATGACACAAACCCAAGGTTTGACCATGGGGACCCCCATTAGGGTTAGGGTTAGGGGTTCCTTTCAGCAGGCGTGCTGTAGATTGCATTCAAAACAAAAATCCAGATTTACGTGTTGCACACTTGGTACGAAAATGATTGTCCTGCCCTTGGGGGGGTGCAGTGCCCCAGGTGAGAAACCTTTCCAAAAAGCACTGCAGAGCCTCAGCAACCGGTGTTGTGACCTTGCCTGGAGGAGAGTGGGCAAGCTTGAGCACTGGGCTCAGTTTTGGGTGCCAAAGGATCAGAAAGACCTTGAGGGGCTGGAGCAGGTCCAGAGAAGGGCAAGGAAGCTGGGGAGGGTCTGGGCAACATGGCTTGTGAGGAGCAGCTGAGGGACCTGGGGGGGTTCAGTCTGGAGAAGAGGAGGCTCAGGGGAGACCTTCTGGCTCTGCACAGCTCCTGACAGGAGCCTGGAGTGAGGTGGGGGTCGGGCTCTGCTCCCAAGGAACCAGCAATGGGACAAGGGGCAACGGGCTGAAGTTGCCCCAGGGGAGGTTTCAGTTGGATCTGAGGAAGAATTTCTCTCCTGGCAGAGTGGTGAGGCCTTGGCCCAGACTGCCCAGGGAGGTGGGGGAGTCCCCAGCCCTGGAGGGGTTCAAAACACGTGTGGAGGTGGCACCTGGGGACATGGTTCAGTGGCCATGGGAGTGTTGGGTGATGGTTGGACTTGATGATCTTGGAGGTCTTTTCCAACCTTAACAGTTCTATGATTCTATGCTGAGAACAGTGAATTTGTCACAGCTCCCAGTACCTCCCAGGGCAGGTTGTTTCCTTCAGTTTTCCTGGGTCCTTGGGCAGGGCAGGGGGACTCTGGCATGGCAGGGGGTGAGGGGGCCGTGGTGCTCCTGGCTGCTGCTGGGCAGGAGAGGCTCTGTCCGCAGGGAGGGCCCTGGAGCCCCATCGAGGCACAGCTCTGGAATTTTAACTCTGCTGCTAAGAGGTAAAGAGAAAATGACCAGAGAGGTAAGCAGGGCTGTGAGTTCCTAAACTCCATGTCTAAAGCCACGCTTGAGAGACGCCCATTTCTCCAGCCTGGAGGTAGTTCCTTCTCCCTCATCTCCATCTGCCTTTTGCCACAGAGACTGGGCACACAACTCATCAGAGTCCAGAAAAACCGTCTAAAACTTGACTTGGAGGCCCAGTGTGAGGTCTGTGATCTGGGCCTGGGGCTGTTGGCAAACCATGGCCTGTGTCCCTGTCCCCAATCATGGTGTGTGTCCTTGTCCCCCCAGAGCTGAGCCCTGGCCCAGGGCTCCCTGGCCTGGGGGGCTCCGGGCGCCCGGCGCCGCTGGCAGAGGCAAATCTGGGGGAGGTTCTGCTGCCAAGGCAGCCCAGGACATTGAACTGTTGAGGGGGGAAACTTACACTGTGCTCTGCTGCAGAGAGTTTGCATTATTCATGACTTAAGGAAGAGGTCAAAGTATTGGGTGCTGTGGTGGTGGCTTGGCATGACTCTTTGGTAGGGATGTCCTTTCTTGTTTTTCTTCTCAGCAGCTAACCCAAACCCCCTTCACCTCTCTGTGCTGACCAGGAGCTCTGACCGTGCATCTGGCAGGACGGTGGGGCTTAAAAACCTCCTGCAGAAACTGCTGGGTCTTTATTTTTGTCCTGAACAGTGCCCTCAGCAGCAGTGCTGTGCCTGCTGCGCAGTGGCTTGGGGACAGTGCTCTGCATGTTCCTCCCTGGGCAGCTGGCCACCTTTGGATGGCCCAGCTCTGAAAGGTGGGAAGGTTTCTGCTATTTGGGTGCCCTTGGTTTCCATGACAGTGTGATTTGATCTCCCTGACAGTAGCAGTGGTGCGTGTGGCTGGTTTTTCTGAAGCTCTGCTATGTATATGTAGAGTCCCTGGTGTGCTCCTGAGAGGGCAGGAGACCAGCAGCCCGGTGGTATCTGATCTCCTGGCACTGCCTGTGTCCTCTGCCCAGCAGGTATCCAGATACCACCCTCCCAGCTGCTCTCTGCGTCGGGGAGGGAGAGCCAGGGGTGGACAACGCCACGGGCTGGGTGCCTGGGGCCTCCTGCACACCAGAGCCCATCTCCTGGTGTCCCAGGGGGGGAACTGGGTTGTTCAGGACTCGGGCTGTGGTTCAGTGTTTCACACCAGGCTCACGGGCCCATTGCTCAGTGTCACACGCTGGTTTGGTTGTGGCAGCTGCTGGCCTGGGGTTGGTGTTGCTAGTTACAATGGCTTTATCTTTTCTGAAACATTTCTGGTGGCTTTCAAGCACCAGATATCTCTAAAATAGAAAACACCTTTCCATTTTAAGCTCACTAACGTTTGGGGAAATGCCTGTCAGAAAGAATGCAGTTAAAGCTGAATGCAGGAGCTGAGGGACATTTCCCAAATCTTGTGTCTCCCTAGTGAAGCATTTCTGGAGGAAGCTGAGATTAGAAGTAAAAACCCTTTTAGAAAGTGGAACACTGGTTGCTGGGTTATATTTCTCGAATTTTATTACACCTGCTAAAAGCTAACAGGGCCAAGATGCTGCCGAGAATTCCCCAATGAACAACAGAAAGTGTCGGGGCTGTCACCACATGGGGCGGTAAGAAATCCAATAAGAGGCGCTGGAAGTGGCCCCGGCGCAGGGGCTGCGGCGGCCCTGGCGCTCCGGAGAGGAGCTCTGGTGCCACCTAATGCTCCGAGACTCCAGTACAGGGTGCGGGCACGGGCTGGGTGCTGGAGGGCTGACATCTGCTGTCCTTGCTCCTTCTGAGAGGCAAATGCTCTATGAATCCTTCAGCGGCTAATCAGAACTTCCTTCTGTGCTCTCCTGCTAGAGAAAAGTGACAAAACGTGAATTTCTGTGGAAACATCTATTAGCTTAAACACCTTTTTTTTAAACAAATATCATTATTTTCTGTCTTAGAGCAAAGGCTCCCAGGTGACCTTATTGTGGCATTCCAATATCCTAGGGGGGCCTACAAGAAAGCTGGGGAGGGACTTTTTAGGATCTCAAGTAACAACAGAACTAGAGGGAATGGGGCAAAGCTGGCAGCTTCCTTCTGTGCTCTCCTGCTAGAGAAAAGTGACAAAACATGAATTTCTGTGGAAACATCTATTAGATTAAACACCTTTTTTTAAACAAACATCATTATTTTCTGTCTTAGAGCGAAGGCTCCGAGGGGACCTTATTGTGGCCTTCCAGTATCTTAGGGGGGCCTACAAGACAGCTGGGGAGGGACTTTTTAGGCTATCGAGTAACAACAGGACTAGAGGGAATGGGGCAAAGCTGGCAGTGGGCAGATTCAGGCTGGACATGAGGAAGAAGTTCTTCCCCATGAGAGTGGTGAGACCCTGGAATGGGTTGCCCAGGGAGGAGGTTGAGGCCCCATCCCTGGGGGTCTTTAAGGCCAGGCTGGAGGAGGCTCTGGGCAGCCTGATCTAGTGGGAGGTGTCCCTGCTCATGGCAGAGGGGTTGGAACTGGGTGATCCTTGTGGTCCCTTCCAGCCCTGACAGATTCTGATCTGTTTTAGCAGAGGACTTTGGAGCCCTGGTGGCTCGGTGGTTGGACTTGATGATCTTGGAGGTCCCTTCCAACCTAAAGGATTCTATGATAATGCTCAGGCCAGGGTTGGGTTTAGGAAACGTGTCGTTCAGGGTCGTTTTCATCAGTTCTTAACAATCTTTCCCCTCTGGCTTAGCAGCAGGGATGATGTGGAAGTGCCTCCTAGCAGGAAGGATGGAGGGAGCTAATTGCTAGAGCTGCAAGGCTGTAATTTGCTTCTTGGCTTGTGTCTTTGCTTTCTTGCAAATGTGAGTAGACCTCTGAGTGAGTAGCTTCAAAAATTCCACTTCCTGGGCCTGAGCTGGGTCATGAGCAACTGTAGAACATGAAAAAAGAACTTCCTTAAAGACCTGATCATAAAAGCTCATCACAAACTTGTGTTTACTGGTTGCAATTGTAGAAACTGTAAATTTTATTAACTCAAATCCTGCTAAAGAATTTCTCAGAAACATTTGTTTCCAGCAGCGTGCTAATGGCACCAGCAGTACGGGAAGGTGCAGGAGCCTGGCGTGGGTGCACAGTGGAGCAGAGCTTTGCCGTGCTCAGGGCTGTACCTCAGAGCTCTGCTCGGTCACGCTGAGTGCACTAGCAGAGCAATCTCCTCTGTGGGTGGTGGGATCCAAAGCTAGGCCTCGTTCTCCATCCTGGGACCATCACGTCCCTGGGTGACAGGCCGACGTGCCGGGCGGGCCGCGCCGTGTCCGGGGGCAGAGCTGTGTTGGGCTCAGCACGGTGAGGGACTGAAGAGCTCTGGTGAAACGCCGCTCGCTTGGAAGGCGTGTTTGGAACCTCTGTGTGTGACTCATCCCCTCCCTCCCGTTTGTCCCCTCCCGGGCAGGTTTGAGAAGGGAAGGATTTACACCTTCATCGGGGAGGTGGTGGTGTCCATGAACCCCTACAAGAACCTGAACATCTACGGGCGTGAGACGATCGAGCAGTACAGGGGCCGGGAGCTCTACGAGCGGCCCCCTCACCTCTTCGCCATCGCCGACGCCGCCTACAAAGCCATGAAGAGGAGATCCAAGGACACCTGCATTGTCATCTCGGGTGAGCTGAGAGGGCCCTTTGTTGGGAGGAACACTTGACCTCTGTGAGATTCTAGGCGGAGACAAAAGAATGACTTGGCTAATGACAGCGTTTTATAAAAGAAAACTTCATTAATTTTAAAACTGCTGATTTGTGTTTGAATCCCTGTGTGAGACCTTCACAGTTATTTCCTGTCAAACTGGGGAGCTGCTGTCAGTCCTTAGCTTAATCTGTGCATGCAAAGTGAGGCCTTGAACACGAGTCCTCTGCTTGCTCGGCCTGTGTGGCTGGAGATGGTGAGAACAGGGGCCCTGTCTCTCCTCAGAGAGCTGATTTGTGTCCCTCAGATGACTGGCCAGCGTTTTGTTCTCTGTTTCCCTGGTTGAGCTGGTTGCTTGTCACGACTCCCACAGTGGGAGCAGGGCTTGTACCATCAGCAGTTGCTGTCTGGATCCTGGCACTTGGGTTCCTTGATGTCCCCGTGCTTTCACAGCTCTGAAAAGCACGAGTCCTGAGCTGGGCTGTGCTCAACAGTGGCCTCTTGTCCTGCAGCTCCCAGCACTGCTGCTGGCCGGGCCTGGGCTTGCCAGGCTTTCTGCTCCAACAATATTCCTTTTGATCCACTGTGTGCCAGGCCCTTCGCCGACCTGTGAAGTCTTACATCATAACTGCTTCTAGCAGCAGCAACCAGGAAAGGTTGTGGCTTTATTTGGAAAATGTTTAAAAATGCACACAAATGCCCTGGCATCCTGTCTTGTGTCAGCACTTGTGTGGCCAGCAGGA
>NW_008598115.1:0-13801 GCF_000691845.1 Merops nubicus
TGCTATATTTCTAATATAGTATTTCTATATTTAAAAAATATTTTACTTTTATATTAAGCAATACAAACCTGTTCTTCATCAATGCAATGTTTTCTTCTATATAGTTCAGAAGATGGACTTTTAAGTGTCCCAGTCCCAAGTGACAGAAACTTCCTTAGCTATTTTAAGAAACTAAACATTGTTTCTTGCTATGTTGCAGTATTACTGCTCAGCATACTTTAAAAACACAACAGGCTATGAAATCAACCACCACCAACTCCCGCATATCTCATCTAAAGACAAATGCCAAACTGACAGTTCTCAGACTTTTCAGTTTTTGGCCGATTTAAACAATTTTGCATGAGAAAAGGCCAGGAAAGTACACTCAGAGCCTAATATCCCCCCCTGTGGTGGCAAGGAACAGCTTAGGTAAATTGAGTCACACACTATATCACAGTGGAAGACCAGAAACTAGAAGAACTTTGGCAACTTGAATTTTCCCAAAATAGATCAGATTATTACAATCCATTAAACAGCCCACTCCCTTTCATCAGTCTTAACACAAACAACGTTTCTTTGAAACATTTCCAAATTTCCTAAAAACCTTTGAGAACTTCAAAACAAGACTGTGATTCCAATACAAAATTTCTTTTTTTTTCTAATTACAGCATTTTTCACCACATAGGAGGCTTTAACAAGGTCTAATTACGATCCTTCATCTCTACTAGGGAGCTGGAACACTCCGCTGCCTAAAATCCCTTTCAAACAGACAATAACTTCATCTTCAAATAGACTTGAACACAGAATAGTTATAGTCCCACTTTGCCAAGTTAAAAAGCAATTAGATTAGCATAAATAAAAATCTAAAGGTGCTCACACTGTCTAAAGTTAAGGATAGCAAGTATAATCAATACAACTTTTTGAACCACCTGTATTAGGATATTTTCTCTCTGTGCACTATATACAGAGCCTAATAAGTTCTTTTGGCATCTTAGAGGTTTACAGTCTTATAGGGTTAATACCCTTCTAATAGCTCCATCCCAAGAGAGGAGTGCTATAAAAGCTTACATGGCAAACCATAATGATATGCATGTCTGGATACTATCAACAGAGATGTGACGCAGTCACCCAACACGACATACACCAGTTCCTCCATAACCTGTGACCCCACCACACATTTGCCCCAGACTTTGATGTATGTTTTTTTTAAAGAGTTGGTTTGGGGGATTTTGTTGCCCTTTTTTGCTTGAAAATAAAATACACAGCATAAATTACCATGACAACTCTCAGTAACAAGAGGAAAAAATAGAACACGTGCTCTAAAATAAATGCTTCAGTACCTTTTTGCACTGCTAGTACTTCTAAATACAGACATTTTTCACTCAGAAAATCAAGGCACCAGGAAAAAAAAAAGCCCAAATCTCTGCATGCATGTGGGATACATAGCACAGTATCAATCAGGGGAAATCTGAAAAGGTGACAGTAGATACGTGTTTAAAGTACCTACCAAGGCACCTGAAAACCATCCAATGTTCTTTCTGGATCCTGTATGAAGCCTGAGAGCATTAAGTGAGAACTGCCAGGCTTTTGGTCCTTACTGAAATTCAGACTAACTTTTCATCACTGCATTAATGAAACAACACTGAAGAAGTTGGAATCAGGCATACATTATTGCAGGGAGTACACAGATGCAAGGATAGGAGGTGAAGTCCTAACTGCTGACAACCACACTCATACTGAAAGAGACTGTATATATTCCAGTTGGCACCTCATAAGCAAGGGTGACTATATTCACTTGAGCTTAAGGTCCCAGTGGATGACCTAATTTTGGCTGTCTACAAAATGAAAACAGAGAATGAACAAATGAAATAGAAATGTAGTCCTGTTCCTTTTAATATTATCTAAAAAGTACATGAGATCCATGACCAGCTCTTGGTAACTTCACTTCAACATACTACAGAAAGGCAAAACAAAATTATCAGGCTTTAGATTCAATTGTAATTTGGATTTTGTTGGTTATGGTTGATTACAGAAGACAGTGCTGACCTCAGTAGCAATGTCCTAGTATCACACAAAGCTGTGGGGTTTTAACTAGAAAAGGCAGTGTTTTCTTGACAGGCCCTGTTTGTCCAGAATTAAAAGATCATTTTGTCACGTGCAGCTATGGCAGATGTTTTAAAAAGTAACCTTCCAGCCTACACAAAAACACAATATACAAGAGGTTGCACATCTGCATGTGGAGCACACAAAGAGTATGTTCACATAAAACCATGCACCGCAGTATAAAAATATCTGAGCTAACAGTAAGTACGTGAACCAGTCTCTACAGCTCCATGCTGTTTGGTTTTTTCTGATATGTAAGCTAGCTCAGAAGTCCTATCTAGCATGGTACAGTCAGAAGCTCCTAAGGAACACTGCCATTGCAAAAACAGCTCTGTAGACTCTCTGCATCCTACTGAAGTGAATACCATAAAATTCCTCATATCTTGTGATCTGCACCACACTCTCTATGGAATTACTTGTTATAACAGAAATTTGCAGTAGAAAAATCTAGTTCCTCATTTTCCTAACGTGCTTTGAAATGCTTCTTGTGTGTACTGTATAATATACATTATTTATGCAATAAAAAGACAATATTGTATGGACAGTAAAATGAGGCAACATTATCATTCTCTTATACATACCTAGTTCTCAAGAAAATTATTTCAAACGTGTTCAGCCTGTTTAAAAATTTCTGTTTATATTACAGAATCACAGAAGTAGGGGTTGGAAGTGACCTCTGGGGGATCAACTAGTCCAACCCCCCTGCCAAAGGAGGTTCACCTAGGGCAGGTTGCACAGGAACGCGTCCAGGAAGATTTTGAAAGTCTCCAGAGAAGGAGACTCCACAACCTCTCTGTGCAGGTCTTTTCCAAGGCTCCATCACCCTCACAGTAAAGAAGCTTTTCCTTATGTTTACATGGAAATCCCTGTGCTCTAGTTTGTGTCTGTTGCACCTCATAGAATAATAAAATCATTAAGGTTGGAAAAGACCTCTAAGATCATCAGGTCAAACCATCACCCAACACTACCATGACCATTAAACCACGTCCCCAGGTGCCACATCTACACATTTTTTGAGCACTTGTAGGGATGGTGACTCCCTGGGCAGCCTGTATCCTATCAATAGACACCACTGAAAACAGACTGGCCCCATCCTCTTGACACCCACCCTTCAGATAGTTTTAAGTATTAATAAGATCCCCTCTCAGTCTTCTCTTCTCCAGCCTCAACAGACCCACATCTCTCAGCCTTTCCTCATAAGAGAAAAGTTCCAGTCCCCCAGTCACCTTTCTAGCCCTCCATTGGGCCCTCTCCTGAACTGGGGAGGCCAAAACTGGACACAATATTCCAGAAGTGGCTTCACTAAAGCAAAGAGGAGAGGGAGGAGAATCTCCTTTGATCTGCTGGTCTTTACACTCTTCTTTACACCCCAGGACATCATTGGCTTTCTTGGCTCACAAAAGCACACTGCTAGCTCATGGTTAGCTTCTCCAGGTCCTTCTCCACGGAGCTGCTTTCCAGCAGGTCAGCCCCTAATCTGTACTGGTGCATGGGGTTATTCCTCCCTCCCTACAGGACTTGCCCCTGTTGAACTCCATTACGTTCCCCTCTGCACAGCTCTTCAGCCTGTCCAGGTCTCGCTGGATGGCAGCACAGCCTTCTGGTGTGTCAGCCACTCCTCCCAGTTTTGTATCATCAGCAAACCTGCAGAGGGTAAACCCCAGCCCTTCATCCAGGTCATTGATGAGTGTGTTGAACAAGACTGGACCCAGTACTGACCCTTGGGGAACAGCACTAGCTACAGGCCTCCAGCTAGACACTGCGCTGCTGATCACAATGCTGTGAGGTCTGCTGTTGAGACAGTTCTCAGTCCACCTCACTGTCCACTCATCTAACCCACACTTCCTGAGCTTACCTACAAGGGTGTTATGGGAGACAGTGTCAAAAGCCTTGCTGAAGTCAAGGTAGATAATATCCACTGCTCTCCCCTCACCTACCCAGCTAGCCTCACCATCATGGAAGGCTATCAGATCAGTTAAGCACAATTTCTCCTTGCTGAATCCCTTAGATACAAGTTAGCTGGGTTTTGTGATGGTATTTCAGCAACCAAAGAAATTCTAGTGTTGTAACAACAAATACCTCCACAGAATGAAAGGAGGTTTCTAGAGCCAAATGGCCTTTTAAAGTGACAGTAGAAACAAAGTATGCCTGCACACACAAGGAGAACACACATTACAGTCGCTGTCTTATTAGCCATACCAGGAATTTTAAGCTGCCTGAAAAGGAAGATAATTTTCCTGGTGGGGACTTACATACATCGGTGGGCTGACAGACAGATAAATCTGTTAAAACTTCCAGCTCTCTGCTCCACTTCTTAAGCAGTGACAGATTAACAGAAAATGAAGCAGTATCTGAAATGCTACAAATTACAAGCCAATGTGTAGAAGAAAACCAGCACCGGTTCCTATTTATTTAATACTCCGTGCTGTACACTGTTCCACACCACACCCAGCCACAACAGCTCTGCCACAACCACCTGTGGGGTAGAGGTGGAACAGCTTTAGCTAGCTAATCTTAGAAGATCATAAACAGAAGAATGTAAACAGGATTTCAAAACCCTGGGATTTAGCTATTTATCCATCTAAAATAAAAGCAGTATCTCCCTGGTTTATCTTTCCTTCAGGCCACTAATGCTTTTCACTGTTCTATATGCCAGCAGATCTTACCTGTTGTTTGAGAGCCTCTAAAGATTCAAATTCCAATTTGGCTAGTTTTATCTGTATGTCTCTTGGTTTATCCGGAATTACAAATGCCATGATAAACTTTATTGCTAGAAGGAAATGCTGTAAAAAAAAAAAAAAAAAAAAAAAGAAACATTGTTCTATAGAGTTTGAAGCATGGTAAGAACATCATAATACTATTTTCAAATTTTACTAATAGAGGTATAAACAATTATTTCTTGTGACATGTACAACACAGCACACTATAACCACACAGAGCCTCAGCTACTCTGTATTTTTCCTATTTACAGTCATTCCTCGTTTGAATATAAACACATACTGTTTGGCTTATTTTCATAATAGTCCTATTTTCACTATGTAGTATAAATTACTCAAATTCAATTTTGTGTTTGTAATTCCAGACAAAATATTAGATTTTAAAACATATTATTGGTGCATAGAAATTTAATTATCGCACCCAGCACATATAGTTTCACAGTGGAATTTTCACATATATATATACACACAGAAAATTACATGCAATTGTAAGAACATAGACACATGCACTTATATGTGTGTCATGATACAAATGAAACAAGTACATTGTAAAAAATATGAATAAACACAATTTCTGCACTGGAGAAAACTTCTGCATTACTGAAACTCAGAACTCCTGAGAAAGCACCAGAAGGGAACAAAATAAATTAAAACACAAACAGAAACTTTCCAGGAACTGGAGAAATATTCCACATACGAGATGCTAAATTCATCATAATTTATCACAGAAGATTATGATCTTATATAAGAGAAAGCATGAATTAATTCTTTCATGCTTCATTATACAAGCATGAAGTTCTGTTGAACTTAATCATTGAGAAGTCTTTAAATTTCACTTAAACACACGCCCCTCCCCTCATCTCACCAAAAACAAGTGCAAAACTGTCAAGTCAGTGGTTGTGTTTCTTCATTTATGTCAACTATAAATAGCACCTAAACAAGAATCATTAAATCTTATTTATCCAGGGATGAGCTAACAGTATGCTGCATGCTTCCAAGCAGGAACTTGCTACTAGCTGAGAAAACCCTGACCAGTATACAGCAATACTTAAATATATGTGCTTAACATTAAGCAAACAGATCAGTGCTCCTTTCTGAAATACATTTTGCTGAATTATATAACCTTGATACTCTTGGGCATGTGAATAACAATGTAAGAGATCAAAACCCCCCAATATTCTGGAATTATGTGAGCAAGAAGCTAGCAAAACCACTACAGATTTTGCACGAGTGGTAGTGAAACTCTACATAAGCCAATTCTAATAAAAAAGTTAAAGAAATCAGATAAGATATAATAGAGAATAACAGAAGAGCTAGACATTAATTTAAAAAAAAAATTATTCAGAACAACAGTTAGTCTAGGAAGCAAACTGTTAGTGCAAGGAATAATACTTTATTTAAAGAGGTGAAAAGAAGGCTGAAAATTAATGCAATGCTAATATACTATCAATGAAAACTTGAATACAGATTAGGAGGTTAATGAAGCAGTCAGCAAGTCAGCTTTGTAATGTAATGGGTAATACTGTATTATTATTTAAAAAAAATAAAATTATGTCAACACCCATACAAATTTTCTTTTTACACTCAACCTAATAGTGTCTGTCACTAAGGAAGATTTCTTTAAAAAAAAAAAAAAAAAACAAACAAAAAAAACCCCAAAAACACCACCAAAACCACAACCCAAAACCACAAAAAGATGGCCAGCAATGTTAGTTTATGCTGGAAATGTATATTAACAAACTGTGTTGCAGCAAGCAATGGAGGAATCTCCTAAATGGAAAAAGGTAAAAAGTTGAAGGGATCAATAAAATAAGATAAGCAATACTCTTGCAGAATAGTGTCATAAGGAATCACAGGCTGACTGAGGATAATTAATCAACAGAAAATATTTTGGTTTGGACACAGGGAAATAAGGAAACAAAATTTGGAGAAACCAAAAACTAGATAACAGGACTAGGCTTAAATCATATGCTTAAGGCAAGTGACTGACAGAACTAGCAGAAACTGAGAGATTTGGACAGGGATATTTATTTGAAAAATTACAATGGACATTTCAATTGAAAAAAAAAAAAATATTCAGCATCACACAATGTAGCTTCTAGCTGCCCGCAGTCCTTTGGACTGCATTTCATCTCACTTTCCTAAACAAAAGAAAAAAAATGTATTTTTCAACGTATTAAAGAGTGAGAGAGAAACAGCGGAGACATCTAAGGAAAACAGAAATAAAACCAACAGAAATGCTACAGTTAATCCTGGAAAACGCTGTATTTTTAAAAATAGATTTAGAAGGGCAATGTGTTTTAACTACTTCACCATGTGAAGAGTTTTACTGTTGTATCAACTAATCAGAGCCCAGCAGTTCAGCAGTATTCCAGACATGGGGTTTTTGGCAATAGACCATCTGTTACCCACATATATTGAAAAATGCTTTTCACACAAACTTGCTGTTTGTCAGAAGTCAGTTTTCATGCTAGCACAACTCACAGTCTGTAAACATCAAGGATACAGCCTTGAACATGAAGGCAGAACCTCTGATTCACAAAGCTTTCAAGTCAGAGAGGGCTTGAGAGTTGGAGTATAGAAAGGGAAAGTCATTACCTTGGCTTGCCCTGCTGTTATCCCATTTCCTAGGCATCCACTAAAGGCCATTGTAAAAGAAGATGACTGGGTTAGGTAGACCTTTGGTTTACCCCTCAGAATGGCTTTTTTATGTTCTTTTCTCTCCCATCATAACAAAGCTTTATCAGTCAAAGTGCTCAGAACTGTGTGGGGTGTCTCTGTGTGCAAGACCGTGACCTCAGAAAATATACTGGACTTAAGTGACTGAAAATTCAGTTCAATTTCACTTTGTAAGTCCCAGTGAAACGGAAAAAAGACATCAGAGCAACACCCTCTATTGGGTAACCTCTCCAGCTGTTCTTATTTGAAAATTAGGAGTCAATTAATAAAATTGTGAAGATACAGAAATGATGAATGTGGGTCAAATGATTCATGAAACCTCTTTAAAAGAAAATGTACCGAATTTTATTAACAGTTTAAACTGCATTTTAGAATTGACATTTAAGTAAGTAAATGTAAGTAGTTATTCAAGAAGGAAAAAGTGGGGAGTCAAATCATGTTCATATTCCACACTGATTTCTTAATGTTGTTTTAGTATAATTCCTGCAAATCAGATCCACAAAAAAGGAGAAATCTGCTTTCAAAAAAGAAATACCTTAAGAGTACAGTATAAATCACCAGAACAGAGAGCAAAATGTTTGGTAGTATAAAGTTACATTAATACTATATATTATGAAAAGAAAATATGAGAGTTTATCCAAATTCATTACACAACTAGTGCAAATGTCAATACTCAAATTTCTTCATGGAGCTGGTTGTTTTTTGGGTGTTTTTTTTTTTTTTAAGTTTACTTTTTTTTTTTTTGTTAAAGCAGCTTACAAATGCAACCAATTTGTCTAACTGCAACCATTAAAAAATGGTACTGTTTCCAAGAATTTGGCCTTCACGATTAAAAGAGGACTTTGTCACTAGAAGTAAAACCCAGGATAGCATTCACAGAAGCTGTAAGCTCTCCAATGCCAACAGCAAAGTCCCCTCCAATTTTGCAATCTGCCAAGTGGGCACAGTGAGAAACAGCTATGAGTTTCCCCCCCTTGATAAATGCAGTGCCATTCAACTCTGTCGTCTTGTGCCAGGTGCTTAGACAGCCAGGAGAACTCTCCTGTTCTGCAAAGCCACCAATAAGAGTAGGAGCAGCAGCTGTGTTTTGCAGCAGTGGGTCCCCAGTCTCAGAAAATGCAAATTAAGGTTAAATTCCTAGAATCTAATATTTATAAAAACTTTGAATTAAAATCAGAAATCTAGGCCTCATCCAGCACAGAACCAGTACATACTATGAAGTAAGATGATCACTGGTTACTAACTCTGTGTAAGTAAGGAACCCTACAAAAATCCAACACCTAAGAGTGGCACATCACTTTAAACCTCTGTTCTCTACTGGCACGTGCAAAATGCCTTTGCAAATGGAAAGGAAAGCACATGTTGCTTACCAGAGCAGAAGGCAGGGAGATTACTACTTTGATAAGACTCCAGATCACAGTATTTTGACACTGAACTAAGCTAAGATCAAACACAAAGTACAGACCAAGAAAAAAAAATTATTCTCTTTGTGGCAACAATTTTTAGCTTTGAGGGTCTTGCATCTTTCCGAGAGTAGAAAAAAGGTGGGAGGAAAGTAAAAAATAATTCTGTCAAGGGAGCAATACAGGCAAAGAAAAATTTCCATTAAGCTTAGGAACTTCAATTGAACTAAATTATCTTTAATAGACAGCAATGAAATAAATGTATGAGCAAATATTTCTGCAATATAAATAAAAAGAAAGCACACCCAGACTTTCCCTCCCACTTTCAGACTGAACTGGCTTCATTACAGAGTCTTGCTAATGAAGAAAAATCATCACAGCTGAGGGACTTTCTTCTGCTATCCTGATAAAATGCTGCTTTTACAACCTCACATCCCACATATTTTTATGGATTTTTTGTAAAATGGAAATGAAATTTGCCTTAGTAAAAACCTCCAATATTCCTTTCAAAATTTCATTTTACCCAGAGACAAGTCCAAATGCAGGGCCAGGGGACAGGAAATGATAAAGAACTTATTTCAAGTTCAAATTTCGAAGCTTCTTCACATCTCATGTTCAGCTTGAGTCTGCCTTCTCTTCCACAGACATCCCCATACACACACTTGTGGTTCAGGCGACTGCCACAATCCGCATGCTTCACCTGCTCCATTTATCCCCAAACCATCATAACCCACCTCTCCCTCATTTCAGCCAGAAAAACTATTCTCCTCCTCCCTGCCAAAACTCCAGGGAAACAGTAGGACTGAAATGCAGCCCTCCCGCCTCAGATTCAGCAGAGCGAAGACTACCTCAGATCTCAGCTGGAATACACTCTGTACAGGTGAGATGTTCATACACTGACACCTGCTGCACTCTTTAGTGTCTACAAAGCACATAAACCAAAGATGTTTCAGAAACTCGTATTTTTGCCAAGTTTGGGCAGTTTTCTTACAGAAGCATCATACAGCAGGGTATATTTAGATCAGATCAAGCCTTCTGTCAACCCCCACATTGCTACTTCAGAGAACAAATACAATGAAGTCTTCTCAACACAATAGTAATCTTATTTCTATACATACATAAAAATATTCTATATTTATATTATTTTTATATTTATATACTTTCTCCTTTCTTAAAAGTAGGACGGCATTTATGTAAAAATGAAAACAAAACAAAACAAAACCAAACAAACAAAAAAACACCCAAGCCAACAACCTAAACCTCCAAACTGAAAAAAAACCCAAAACATCGAGCAGGGACAGTTTCAGCTTGCTCCATTAAAACGTGGCTGAGATAAATGCAACTGAAGAGCAGATTATTACAAAACATGTCAAAGAGCAAAAGGAGAGATGATCCTCCCCCTCTACTCTGCTCTGGTGAGACCCCACCTGGAGTACTGCATCCAGTTCTGGAGCCCCCATGACAAGCTGGAGCATGTCCAGAGAAGGGCCACCAGAATGATCCGAGGGCTGGAGCAGCTCTCCTATGAGGACAGACTGAGAGAGTTGGGGCTGTTCAGTCTGGAGAAGAGAAGGCTCCGAGGTGACCTTATTGTGGCCTTCCAATATCTTAAGGGTGCCTACAAGAAAGCTGGGGAGGGACTTTTTAGGTTCTCAAGTAACAACAGAACTAGAGGGAATGGGGCAAAGCTGGAAGTGGGCAGATTCAGGCTGGATGTGAGGAAGAAGTTCTTCACCATGAGAGTGGTGAGACCCTGGAATGGGTTGCCCAGGGAGGTGGTTGAGGCCCCATCCCTGGGGGTCTTTAAGGCCAGGCTGGATGAGGCTCTGGGCAGCCTGATCTAGTGGGAGGTGTCCCTGCTCATGGCAGAGGGGTTGGAACTGGGTGACCCTTGTGGTCCCTTCCAACCCTGACAGATTCTGATCTGTTTTAGCAGAGGACTTTAGAGCCCTGGTGGCTCAATGGTTGGACTTGATGATCTTGGAGGTCTCTTCCAACCTAAAGGATTCTATGATTATCTGGTCCATTCATAATTTGTACCAGAACGTTGATTTCTTCCTCTTGAATGATGAACACATGAGTGTACACACAAGCTCATAAAGGCTGCCCAAGGAAAACCAATAGTTACATTTCTGACAGAACATCTCACAGGCCATCCAAAGGGTATGAGCAGATCACCAATCTCTTATCAACTGCACCAGCAGGTTTGTGGAATCCATCCCCACTCACAGAATATTTATGCTTCTGTCTAATTTTAAGCTTATCTATAAATATATTTATGTTCAGAAAAACATTAATGCCCAGGCTTAAAAGTAGATGCAAAAATAATGCCCAGGTCATTCAGTGTATCTGTGGCTTAAAATTCAAGAGCTGAATGACAATATGTATTTTCCTTTCCTGGGGGTGGCAGGATGTGGCAGGTACTACATTCACCTGTCTGAAGAGATGAATCCTGGCTTGCACAGAATCTCCTTACTTTTACACTTCTGAAATTATTTTAATTAGCGTAGAGATCCTGGTCTGCGTTTTTATTACCAATCCACTATAAAACCTTACAAGTTGAAATCTACACTTAAAAAGATACCAGGCTTTATTATGCAGTTTTAAGGTATATTTTAATCAGGAAAACAAGTACTAAGCTACAGCATGGGAACAGTACTTTATTTTACTACTATTACAAATACATTAGTAGCACTGGCCTCTAGTAGTACTAATACATCCCTCTTTCCAGTTGAGCCTTGGCCTTATGCCTCAAGACTATCTCACTGGTTTATTTCAGAATAAGTTAACTTTTTCTCAATACAACAATTGCTTCTTATACTATCTCTACTGAAAAAAAAAAAAAAAAGCCAATTCCAGACTAGCACTCCTCAGTAAGAGACTAAGATATGAGACAACATGAAAGTTTAAAAAGAGAGTAACAATAATTTCTATGGAAGCAGATTCTGTGCTTATGTTTCCAGGAAGTGCAAAAGCAGTGGATTAAGTAAAGCCAAAAAGGAAGTAAAATATTGCAAACATCATCTCCTAGGGAGGTAGCTGCTCTCTTCTGCCCTTACAGATTTTTGTACTCTCCTTCTGTTTTCAAACACAGCTCCACAAGTCCAGCTGTAAAGCAAACAACATAAGCCAGTTTTACTTCTGAAGTTTAGTGCTGCTCTTGGAAACCCTGAGTAAGCATTTAAACAAGATACAACTTCAAACACAACTCAGCAGGGGACGTCACCATGCAATACACCAGGCTTGCAAAACCATCTCTGTAAAACCCCAATTGCATTTCCCAAATGGTACAAGATATGATTTTTGTCACATCTTTCATCCTGTAGTCAATTCAAAAGACAGGATAAAAAAAACCAACAAGAACACTGTAGGTGTACATTTTTCTTGGCGCTTGTATTTGCTAATGGTTAATTTTGCAGTAACCCAACAGTTTTGAAATCTCTGTAACGATCTCAGCTGAGAAGGCCACTTTAAATTTGAAATTCAGTAGAAATTCTCTCTCACCTCTGCTGAGATGTCAGACAACATCTTGGACCAGCGACTATATCTGAACAGGTCCTTGAGTATTTATGAAACAACATGCAAGCAGAGACGGGTGGGAAGCTGAGACTTTTCACACCTGAATCTCGACAGAGCTGACCAGTGCTATCATGGGAATCTGAAAAGCGCAGGGACTGAAGGATGAAATCACCTGTACCTGTGACTGGTCTGATACTCATAATTAAAAGGGGTACCAAAAATGGCTGTATCTCCACTTCAAAACTCACTCTGGGAATGAGAGAAACCTGTGAAGAAGCGTTACCTCACTACAGAAATAACTTCTGGCAGAAGTGATTTGGCCCTGCTGTGAACCAGGAGGATGGCATTACAGAAGTATGTATCCTGCAGACCTTCAGTCTTGAGCCAGTCCTGGGTCTGCATGGATAAACTGATGAAAAGCAGATATTTATTTCCTGAAGAAAACCATTGGTATTTATTGATTTTCCTTATGACCATTTGCGTGATAAATTATTTTAGCACCACAGATATCCAGCTCTCTCAAGCCCAAACCCAACAATCTTCACTAGTCAGCAGAGATACATGATGAAATATTTTCTCCTCACTTCCAGTGGGAACAAGCATATTACCCTCTCACCTCAAACCTGAAAAGCATCTCAAACCTTTTCAGAATTCTCAGGGATGCCAAATGTAAACTAGAAGTTTATATTGAATGCTATATTGCTTCTGGTTTTGTTTTCACATGGTCATGCAGGCAGTGGTTTGTTGGATTTGTGTGGGTTTTTTTGCCTGTTTGTTTGGTTTTTTTTCTTTTTGTGTGTGTGTGGTTTTTTTTGTTGGTGGTGGGTTTTTTTTTTTTTGTTTTATTTACATCCCTACTTATATTTTAAGATCAGTTACTGTGTTTCAAACACTGTATCATTTCAAACACTATCTCACACAGACAAAAAGTGTTAGGTAATATAGTTTGAACAAAAAGCATTTGGGGACCACTGACACTCCAGATTCTTCTGCAGATGTAAGCCACTTTTCAGCATCATTATTCTTCCAAGATGTACACTTAGATTTTGAAATCAGATAAACTGTGAGTTTGTCAACTTGGGTTGCCTGAAGCGAATACAGAACATGCTTTAGATTTCTAAAATATTTCTAAAGGAAGAAATGTCATTACGGAAGGGTTTACTTAATTTTATTGCTGTAACAACAACGGAGCTACGACAGAGGGGTTTTTTTTAAACACAATGATCAAGTTACAGTTGCATTGATCAGAGACATGCTTGTTACCTTTGGAGGAGGTTTGATTCCTTCATCTCCTTAAGGACATGCTGGGTCTTTAGCAGGGGTAATGTTTCTAACAATGTTTTGCTTTTGAGGTACACAAATTTCATTTACTATGATTGGGTCAAAAGTTCACCTCTTTCC
>NW_008598115.1:13832-17820 GCF_000691845.1 Merops nubicus
CTTACAATGCCAGAAATCTTATCTTCACATGGCCCATTCAAATATTCTGTCCTTTGATTTTTTTGTTAGGATTAACTATGTACAGCTGACCTTATTCCCATTTAAATTCTCCTTCATACTCTTAGAATATTGTCAAACTTATCTCCATGTGAACTTGCTGCTGCACAGTAAAACTAGTCTTTTGTGTACTGTCAGCAACAGGATATGCTTAATAGGGTGAATTACTGTGCTTCGCTGATGAATCTGTAACTTGCACAGCCAGCACTCAACATATTGCCTTTAAAAATGCATTCTAATTACTTTTCTTGTGGACCAAAGCTCTAAAGGTGCTGTCTCCAGAGCCCTCAACTCCATTCTCTCCACCTGATGTTATAGTGAATATATAGCCTTTCACATAACTAATGTGCAGCACCCTGTATAATTCAATAGACTGATGCACAAGACCACTCATTTGCAACCAACATAGCAATCCTGGCCCATTCTGCACATGAAATGTAATAGTTCTAGATACTAAACTGTTAGCAAGAATTATAAAGATTCAACAATTAAGGAATTTTGATAAATAGGAAACCTAGGGTGTTTGCTTATATTTTCTTTTCAAGCATTGTGTCTTCTCTTTCTTGATATTGCATAGCAACAGCTTTTTAAAAAAGGTTCATTTAAAAACATACAATTTTCTGAACATATAAAGATGTAATTTTACACATGGATCTGTTTTTCAAAATATGTACTTGCCTCTCTTCAATGAAGAGAAAGACAACCACTATTTGCTTCAAATATAATACATATTTTCTTTACATACAACATTTATATATGTTTTCTGAAAATAAGATTGGTTACACTGTGCCACTGGTATTAAGATTGGGGATCACTTGCTTTTTTCAATGAGGCAATAAGGAGTTGCAAAAACTGATTTTGCCAATAAAAACTTCCAACTAAATATGAATGATTAAATAACATAACATTGATCAAAGCTTTGGGCTTGTTTTAATGTTCTTTCTGTTCCCATGCTACAAGACTGTGTTCAATAGCTTCACAACTAAAAGGTTAGAAATGCAACCAGGTTTGCTACCTGAAATGCACATGTTGTTACCCACAGTCAATAACAGGTCTAGAAGAGATGACTTCACAAACTGCATTACCTCTGTAGTGCATCATTTTTCTTCCTTATATGCAATTAGATGCTTCCCAGCAGACATTCTATTCTTCAATGACCTGTATTAACTTGTTACAATTTTCTAAATAAAAGCATGACCTTCACACAAAGTAAAGTTACTTCATGAACTCTGCTTGCAAAGTAAACTAACCCCTTGTGTATGGAAGTGCTTACAGCTGAGCAATATTCCATTAGAAAACCAAAGGGTTTTAATAGACTAAAAAAATTTTTAAGAATACTAGCTTTGTTTTTAACTTGAATGGTTACCAACAGTTTCCAGTCATGAGGGGGTAGATTTGCATTCCCTCGCTTCCTAACTCTGCTTAAGCTTAAATAGTGCAAATAGCCTTTGCTACTGACAGTCCACCAGCAGAACATTCACTCAGCACAGAGGAAAGGCAGCTGAGAGCAGCACCATTCCCACTAAGCAGACTAAAGTCAGCAGGGTTCTGTCATGTACTGCATGAAGATGGGTAGAAGGCAGCATGACTGACACGAAACCACTAATTTGGTTCTGGCCAAGGCCATATTATATCAGTCTAGCTAGACACCTCCATGTTCCTGAGTCCCACACACCCCACATACAGTGATGACTTGGACCGAGAGCACCTGCTCCAAACACCATAGTTTTGATCACTCACAAAACTATTAATTGTCAACTCCAAATGGGCAAGAATGCACAGATTTATTATTAGAAAGGCAGGATTAGTGCTCAATGGTAAAACACAAGCTCATCTTGAAGACTCCTTTTTAAAACTTTAACACTAATCTTTCTTCTTTCCTGTAAAACTCATTTAACTACAAAGTTCACAAGACAGAAAACCCAGAGCACAGAAGCAGAACGAGACTAAAAGTGGCACACGTCTTCCTCCATAGAACAGAACAGCAAATATTACCAAGTTGGGACGACAACCTCAGAAATTAAAAGTGAAAAAGCAATCCCCTGTCACCAGATACCTCAGAGCACCAGTTTAGAGATTATATGCTGAAAACTGTTTTCTGGGTTCAGTTTCCGACGCCCAGCCCGGCCCTGCTGCCCGGGCCACTTGTCACCCATCTCCATCTGGACATTGACCATTACCCTCTGGATGTGACCATTCAACCAATTCCTTATCCACCAAACAGTCCCCTCATCAAATCCTTATCTCTCCAGTTTAAAGAGAAGAATATTGGGGGGGGACCAAGTCAAGGCCTTACAGGAGTCCAGATGTCACTCCACCACAGAAGGCCACTAAGTAGGTCAGGCAGGACTTGCCCTTGGTGAAGCCATGCTGGCTGTCTTGAATCAGCTCCCTGTCCTCTATTTGCCTTGGTATAGCTTTTAGGAGTATCTGTGCTACAGGGTCAATAATTTTAAAATTACTGTACTTTTCTTAGTTTCTGAGGGCAGCGGCAGGGAACAGGGCTGCTGAGAATCACACAAAGCTGTATGTTCACTGACTCAGGTACCATTCTCAATAATACTAAATGCACAAAGGAAAAAAATAAATTAACATTTAAAGACACAAACAGCGTTTTCTGTTGTTGTTGTTTTTGCAGAAAATGCTTGTTCCAGCCTTTACAGCTGATGAAGTATCCAGATGACAGAGAAAATAAAAAGTGTCATGTATCAGTCACTGAATGGAGGCAGTTCAACAGAATGTACTGAAAATTCCAGTGAAGAGTTACTTAAATCTGAATGAAGCACTAGGTCATAGGATATAGGATGCTATTCCAGAGCAGGTGGATGGTGCAGTCTAGCAAATCACACTCTCTTAAGAATGAAACAATAGCTGACAGCAACAGAAGGCCATATAGATTAATCAGAAGCACTGTAACCTCAGTAACCTCACAGCTTAATTTGACTAACTGTAGTAAAATTCAGCCTTTCTGCTCCTGACACTATCACAGTGATGTTAACTGGACACCAGTAGCTAACTGTGAAGTCTTTATATCACTTCGTATGTTATTTTGACAATTTCAGTCAGAGCTCTGTAAGCCCTAGCTCACCATCTGGTATATCCTAAACATTCACACATGCACCTCAAAAGAAAATCAGGAAGGTTTCCTGATTTTCAAGCTTCTAGGATGAAATTATGAAACACTTCTCCTGCATGTACAATTAAAATACCCGACTCCATTCACTTTATCGAAATATAAAGATAACTTGACAAGGGGGACCCAGGAAGCCATCACTCAGCTATTCAGGCTACTTTTATTGCTGAGGAAATAATCATAGAATCATTTAGGTTGGAAAAGACCTTTAAGATTATCGAGTCCAACCATTAACCTAACACTGTCAAGTCCTCCACTGTTCCATGCCCCTAAGTGCCACATCTACACACCTTTGAAATACCTCCAGAGATGGTGACTCAGCCACTTCCCTGGGAATCCTTTCAGTGCTTGACAACTCTTTTTGTGAAGAAATTTTCCCTAAAACCCAACCTAAACCTCCCCTGGTGCAACTTGAGGCCATTTCCCTTCATCCTGTCTGTTGTTACTTGAGAAAAGAAACCAGTGCTCACCTTGCTACAAGCTCCTTCAGGTAGCTGTAGAGAGTTCTAAGGTCACCCCTCAGCCTCCTTTCTTCCAGGAGAAACAACCCCAGTTCCCTCAGCTGCTCCTCATAAGACTTGTACTCTAGACCCTTCACCAGCTTCGTTTTCCTTCTCTGTGCATGCTCCAGCACTGAAATGTCCTTCATGTAGTGAGGGACCAAAACTGAACACAGTATGGGAGGTGTGGCCTCACCAGTACACAGGGACAATCACTTCGTTAGTCCTGCTGGCCACACTATTTCTGATACAATGTCGTCCAGACAACTACCAACATCCTCAACAGTCTTTTCCTGCT
>NW_008598115.1:17887-35431 GCF_000691845.1 Merops nubicus
AGCAGCCCCTCAGTTACATGGCTAAAGAAAACTCAAGTGACAGAAAGGCAAACACAAACAGAAGTCCATTTTTGCAGGAAGAAGGACCAAATAGTAAGAAATTCATTCTATTAAAAAATAATGAAGAGGCAAAGGAATTCGGGGTAAAAGCAGTATTCTGAAATTGCTGAGGTGTTCACAGAATTTTCTTGTCAGATGTGGTCCAGGAATTCCAGATCAAAATAGAGTGCCCACACACTTCCACCTATCCTCCCTTTAGCTTACCTACTCTACGAACTCCCAAGCACAGACTAGTGCAGTCAAATGTGCTTTTAACTGACACAAAATTAGGAGTATCATACCTTTTAATAATATTTAGGTCAATTTACTAGTGAAGCCCCTTGGCCATTAGTATTTCCATTTCAGTATTTCCCATCAGTAAGTCACACTCAAGTGTTTAAAGCTTCATTAGCCTTCAGCAATCCCCAATGCCAGCTTCTCAATTACCTACTAGGTTGTTGTATACTGCTCCATCTCTTAAGCTGGAAGAGGGATTACGGTATTATAAAATCACTTAGAATTTGCATCATAAAATAAACTATTTCTACCATCTGTTAGAACAGAGTGAAGTTGTTCTCCCTGCTCTATTGCTGAAGAAAAGATTGAGGTTAATCCAATTCCCCGGTAAATCTGATGAGGAGGCTACAATAAAATGCTGAAATCTAAGATTCCCCGTTTCATGACAACTCGTGCATCTGAGTTCTTGAAAAGATGATACAAATTAGTCCAGCACATCAGCCTCATGTCCTAGGAATTTTTGGACTATTCTACTTCTTGAGACTGCAAATAACTTTTTTTTTTTTAACATTTGTATATTATCAGCTATAACATTGTTACTTCAGTGCCCAGGTAATTAAGCTGAAGAATACAGCCTCTGTACAAGATGTTTAAGATGGTTCTTTCAAGTGCTTCAGGTCAGTAAGCCCATACTACTGTACCCCTGTAAATGAGACCAGGATTTCTCATGAGGCTTTACCAATAACTTCAGAAATATTAAATTAGCCCTTTCATGCTCTTTTGCCTTACCTAACATTGCAGATCCCACTAATATTTTTGTTCTAACAAGGGGGTTTCATGAAGTTAAAAAAAAAAACAATTAGAATATTTTTACTTTAAAATTTCATGATGCTCCCACGATTTCAGTATTGTACTGCTTGCTTTAACATCTTGAAAAGGTCTCTTACTTGTTAAACTTCTAAGACAATGTTGATGACTGTATGAAGTACGTACATGTCTGTAATTAAATTTATCAGATATCAATAGTGATGTATCAATCACATTATCACAGTTAACAAGATACAGCGACAGTCAATTTTTTCAAATTGAAGTTACCATAAAATTTGGTAGAAATCAACTCTATCCTATGGCAGCAGTGAAGTAAGGGGTTCTAAAATATCATATATGCACAGTACATAGAACTATATTGCTGTAGCCTTTTACTTCTTTGATAAACATAATTTAAGCTCTCACAAAATTTTTGAAGCATTAACTTATCATTTCAATACCATTTCTAAGTTGTTCAGACTTTGTGTTTAATGGTAAACAAGCAACGCAAAGATTTTATGTGGTACATCCCCTTTAATTATAAAGCTAAACATATTCCCTCAGAAGTGACAAATCTTAACAAAAGAAACCATCTTAGGGTAGCAAAGCAACTGCTGAAGCCAGCTAGAAATAAGCTCTTGTAACTTCGGTACCACAGCACTAACAGTCTAAACCTTTTTTCTCTCCTTCAAAAAAAGGGGGACAGAGAGGAATAGAGAAAGAGGATATGTTTTCATTCCACTGTGAATTACGAAACGAGTAATTTTATCTATTGCTCATTTTAATGTTGAGTCTCCAGTTTGAGACAGTAAAATGAATGCTTTTTGATTACAGGACTCTTCCAATTTAAATTCTGCCAGTCTGTGGGGAATTCAGCACTATTTTTTCATCCTCTTCCAGAAGATGTGTGAATAGAAGCATTTTTTCCTATTTAAACAACTTCAGATATGATCTGATGTATCACAAAAATAAACCAAAAAGAGTAAACACCTTAGAAGAGTACCACACAAGTCAGAACTACATACCATTGCTAGATGCTAATTCAATTCCTTTGATCTTGTCTATAATGGAGGGAAAACAAACACACACAAACCAAAAAAAAACATCTGTGCTCAAGCAAATCTAAGATAAAGTCCTACTGAAAACAAAGTAGCTTTTAGTCATTTTGGATAAAATGAATGAGCTCATCTGAATTAAGCAAAGATCAGACCTTCATCTTACAGCATTCTCAGGAGATGGTAAGAAATCATTATGGTACGAGTTCACAGTCTTCCAATGTGACCCATCCCATCCACACGCACACACTACTGATTCAGGTGCTTTGCAGCATCATCTGCACTTTCTAGTTCAAGAAACTGGGACAGGGAGCTAGTTCATGTGACTGACACTTTCCAAGAAGAGGATAATCAACATGAAAGATGGGAGTTCTAGACTCCTAAGGTTGCTTAGTACAGCAAATGAACATTGATAGGTGTGAAGGCCAAGAACCTAATTATTTTGCCAGCTATTTTTTGTAATTCACTTTCTGTCTCATCGTCCAATGTTTTGTAACAGGATTAATTAAGCCTAGGTGCCAGCATCTAGGACACTGCCTATCCTGAAGCAATGCTATCACTTTCTCCTTGTGTCAGATAATATGCCTTACCAACTTTGTCTCCTATTCCTCTCATCATCTTCCCTTCTCTGGAAGCACACAAATAAATCATTGCTCCTCTCAGGCTAAGCTGCCAGTATTCCACCTCAGCAGAAACTGAAAGGCTAGTCTCTATTAGACATGATACAAATTGCCACCATTTATTAAGGCCTGTTTTACAAAACAACAGGCGAGCAAAGCTGAACAAAAATTAATATGCCATCAAAGGGGTTAATGAGGGGTTTTTTATTTATTTTCTTACCAACACTTCCATTTTATGGTTTGTGTTGTGGTTTTTTTTGTTTGTTTGGTCAGTTGTTTTTTGTTTGGTTGGTTGGGGTTTTTTTTTAATAATCCTTATTTTAAAGGAGAGAAGCATTAACCAAGTTGCATACAAACCAGCTGGCCAGGCACTCCGCCAGCACTCAAGAGAGCAGGTATTCTGGTTAAGCACTCACTAGATGAGAAATGCTTCATTCATAGTCCAGACAACACTTACGGCTTGTCAGCCCTCTCAGGTAAAAAGTTGCCCTAACAGCACACATCAACCTTCCACTTTCCAGTCCATTAAGTTCTGTATTTCAAGGTAAAGGAAAGAAGGAGAGGGGGAAAAAAAAAAAAAAAGTCCCTTCCAAGACATATTATCCCTTATATTAGTACACATATACTTGTCCTTCCATTGCATTGTTTGACATTCTATTGCAATCCTAAACTGCATCTGAAGGTTTCATGTTACATGTAATCCTTGAAATTAGTAACATCTGTATGGTATGCAGCAGTCCACTAATATTTCTTGGTAGCAGAATCAAAACCTTTATATTTGATAAAATCAAGCTAGAATTACAAGATTTTAATGAAAGTGAAACTGTACAAAAGAGTAATTTGTGCTACAGAAGTACAAGCCTCCTTTCATAAAAGATGGGCCAGCCTTATTTGAAAGAAGAGGCTGGGCTTTGTTCAGAGAAGGTGCAGGGAAAGGAGTTTCTATTCCAGTGGAGAATTGCATTACTATAGTTATCACGTGGTTTACCAGCAAACCAAAATACTCCTTATGAGAATTAGCATCCACCTTCCCCTTTTATTTCATTCTTTTGTAATGGAGGTAAATACACATACTTGGGCTTTCTGAAAATAAATCCTTGACATGCTATTAACAGAAAAGTCTTCACGACTTAATAATATGTAATGCTTTATGTAACAAGTGTTAGAGAAGCTTCATGACCCAAGTCGTATAATATTCAAGGGGGGATGGAACATGGGATGACAAACAGCTACAGAAATGCATGTATGGGATATAATCTGTTAATTTAGAATTTATTTGTACATATAGGCATCAGCCACCTGAAACTATTTTATAAGTTCAAATTACTGTTTCAGTCTTACTTCCCCTTACCATGAATGGTACTCATGCTATGTGGACTGATTTTTTTTTTTTTTTAAAAGCATTTCAGGCTGGCATCAGAAGGTACTTAAAATTTCTAAGAGTGCCTCCCGTGCATCCGCATTTAGCATGTCTAAGAGGAAATCTGTCAATCAAGTCCGACTAGCAGCCATACAGGTCATGAAAGGAGCTGAATAATCAGTGTGCATAGGTTAGAAAATAATACAGGTTTTAAAAACAACAAACCATGTGAGGTGTGCATAAAATTGTAAGTGAAAACGTTCTACATCTACATACTTTCATCTTGGAAAAATATTTAAGAAGCTGAAGATCCCTTCCTTCATAAAGACAAAAGAAACACCATACCACAGGGAATGACTGCTTGCTTTGTTTTCTTGCTCCAGGAGTTATAAATGCCATGTCTAAGGCACTGCTGCTACTTCTTTGTTGTTGTGAAGTGACAGCTAAGAAAAACCATGATGCTAGAGATATGTGTTAGGAATATACAAAGAGGTGAGTCAACTGATTCTCGCAGACAAGAGTCTACACATTTCATTTAACAAGTGCTTGCCCCTGCCTCCCCTTTCCTTAAATTCAGCAACCCCCCCACACACAGTCTTAACAAGTAATACCTCAGACAATGTGCTTCTTGAATTTTTTTTGGTAAATAATGATGTAGACATTATTATAGCCTAAACACACTCTGCAGCTTTACCAGCATTGATCACTATGACAGAAGCACCATCCTAAAATAGACTAGTTCCAGGTTTCTGAGCCTCCTGCAACACCAGTCACCCGCAGACAGTCCTGCTTTGCATGCACGGAATACACAGAACTACTGACAATGTCATATTGGTTATCTATTTAACAAGAAACTGTAGTGAAGAAATGTAGTGAAATTAAGTGATTGCAAACATAGCTGCCATCAAATATATAGAGTAACTTTCTTGAGAAATTGCCAGTCTATAATTTTTAGTAATTTTACAATACTATATAAGAGCTTCTGAACAACACTGAAATACCTGTTGTGTTGTGAAAATAAGATGATCTCTTAGTACAAAATTACAAAAACAAACATGCCATAGATAACACAACTGTGAAAAGAGTCTAAACTATTTGAACTGAAAACAAGGACTACTTGTCAACAGTACTCTGCATTCAAAAGCTACATCAGTAATTTTTAAAAGAGAATTCTGCAGCCACTGGAAAGCACCATTATAATATAAAAGGTAAACTTGGTGTGGCCATCACAACAGTTACATACCTACAGACAATAAAAAACTCCCACTCTGTGCGCGGTACTCTCTCAGAGCCCCTTTGTACACAAACTAATGAATCCCAAAAGGAACAAGGAGAAGACTGCCTCTGTGATGGTGCTCTCTATTATTAGGACAGGTCTTGCTTCTGCCAACGCAGCCATTCTGTTTTCCATGTATTTACAGTCACAGATAAGAATGTCTTCACTCCTGAGTAATGCTGTTTGGTTTTATGACACCACATGATAACTAGGAAATATGGAAAGAATGAGTATACAAACAAAACTGCCCAGGAAGGATTTGATACACAGGCACATAGCACGACACAGGTGGTTTACACTTTCACAGCCTATTTTATGCTCATGCCATAAATTCTTGTCATCACTATCAACGATTAGTGCCAATCAACTTGCATTAGCATAAAATATATCACATGAAGTAGATAATGGTCCTAGAGCACATCATAAAACTTGGTTTTATAAGCAAAAATTTTGATGTAGTATACTTGCAAATTCTGAAAACATGTGACTTGATTTTAAATATTTTGATTAAATAAATATACCAAGTATGACATAAATTGAATAGGTTTAAATGAGAGTTCAAGGATACCATCCTAGAACGGCTGTACCTTTTCTGCAGCAGCACAAGGACCATCTCATAACCAATCAGTATTGATCAGAATATTCAGCTGTTCATGATTTGGAAGAAAAGTGAAATCATTTTTTTGGGGAAAAAAAAAAAAACAACACTGTGGTGCCTAAGCAATAATAAATTCTGAAGAACAAAGGTGCTGATGCAGAGGTACTACATCTTTTCACTGACTGCTTACAACCAAGAAATAAACTTCTCTGAGCAACTAAGTGAAATGATGTACCCACAAATGGACATAGTGGATGACTGTCCTCAGAAGCAGTAGCTCAGACCACAGATTTGGGTACTGATTAATCATTATTTAAGGAATCATAGAATCACTAGAGTTAGAAAGGACCTCCAGGATCATCAAGTCTAACCTTCCTCCCAGCATTTCCCTAATGACCTGATCATAGCCTCACGTGCTACATCTACTCATATTTTTAACACTTCCAGTGATGGTGACTCCACCACCTCCTTGGGCAGCCCGTTCCAGTGCCTGACCACTCTCCCAGTGAAGAAATTCTTAATATCCAATTGAAGCCTCCCCTGGCACAACTTGAGGCCATTTCCTCTCATCCTATCATCAGTAACCTGAGAGACGAGACCAATACCAGCCTCACTACATCCTCCTTTTAGGTAGTTGAAGAGAGCAGTAAGGTCACCTCTCAGTCTCCTCCAGACTAAACAACCCCAGTTCCCTCAGCCGGTCTCCATAAGGGATGTTCTCCAGCCCTCTCACCAGCCTCGTCGCCCTTCTCTGGACCCGCTCCAGCACCTCCACGTCCTTCTTCTACTGTGGTGCCCAGAACTGGACACAGGACTGAAGATGCAGTCTCACCAGTGCTGAGTCCAGGGGCACAATCACCTCCCTACTCCAGCTGGTCACACCATTTCTGATACATGCCAGGTTGCCCTTGGCCACCTGGGCACACTGCTGGCTCATGTTCAGCCAGCTGTCCACCAACACCCCCAGGTCCTTTTCCACCAGGCAGCTTTCCAGCCACTCCTCCCCAAGCTGTATCGAGGCAGAGAAGAAGAATGAATTACAAGAGACTAAAGGTACTTAAACATAAAATAGGTGATTTTTCTGTTCTTAAATGGCAAGGATGATATATGCTTGAAACAAAATATCAAGGGTCCCACTCTTTGCAACTTGCATATAAGTATGCAGGGTTTTCAGAAACTGGCTTTTTTTCTTTTTTTTTTTTTTTTTTAAATATGCAAGCTCAAATTTTTAAGAAAGCAAAAACTGAAAACATTATCGAAGTCAAATCAGTGGTAAGAGCAATTCAGTGGTTTTCTGGCTTTAAGACCTGGCATCTTTAGAAATAATATAAACTACAGCTAGCTGAACAAAAATTTCTTATGTGCCTAAAGCATTCTATGTGAAATACTTATTTTCAACTTACACCTATACTCCCATGCATGGTACTTTCCCAAGTGGAAATGTCATTTAGCAATCTTGTAGCTTATGATGGAAATCTGATACCATGTAAGATGTTCTTATTATCACCTGTCTTATCACTACTCTCTGTACAGTGTGTTAAACAGTTCAAGCCATTGTACATACAACTGCTTTATAAAAAATACCCATAAAAAACTGTTCTACAGAAGCTGACAACCATAAAGCAAAGAACTAATTTTAAAACAGTCACTCAAAAAGTAACAACTTCTTTAGCAGAACTTGAACTGACATTTTGAAAAACATCCAGTGAAGTGTTCATCTATCACCTACTCACTGAATTTCTGTTTACCTCAAAGTCACATTTAATAGGCTGTAATACACACGAGATTGAGTCCCAAAGGACTAAACCAAGCAAAATACTGAATATTTCCTTTCCAGTAATCTCATTTTACTTCTAAATTACCAGAAATCTACTGTAATTCCATCATGTCAATACACCAAATAGTGCATACATACTCATTTATTACATACACTCTACATACAGCAGCAACAGCAAGTTAAAGTCTGCCAAACTCTAGAATTCTTTTTTTCAGGGATAAAAAAAAAAGTGAAATAAATCTTTACAGTAAATTAATTACAGTAAAATCTGTCATTTTACTGTTGTCATAAAGGGACTTCACTTTATCAGTTGAAAGTGTCCTGACAGATCTGCATGTTGGTACTAAATGAAGAATTAGCCAAATGCATAAAGCTTAAGTTTTCTTTACTTCAAAGTGAAGAATAAATTTTAAAAAGCAACAGTTAAGAATCATAAAAATAATAGTTAAAAAAAATTAGAAACCAGACTGCTTATAGTTCAAAAGACACAATCTAATTAACACTGAAATTGCCTTCTCTCTGACATGGAAAGCAGTGAGAACAGACTGAAAATGATGGCACTAGAGCGGAACCACTGGGATAGTAGCAGAATGAACAAACAGGCCAAACATTCAGAGGCTTTCCTAGTAAATGACTCCAAAGCATTTCACTTATAATCAATCTTTCAATAAGATACAGGACCTAGTAATCCTCTTATCACAAACGCAGTCTGATGATACAGATTTTTCTTTGATGTTTAGAGATGAAATACAGCTGACCCTGTGCAGTACCAATTTGGGAAAAGTCAGTTTTTCAGATGAAATACATTTTCAGTCAAATTTCAAGTAGGCAGCTGTTGAGTAATGGAAATGGTGGGATTTTTTTGTTGTTGTTGTACAGTTTTGCTGCTGCTTATCACACCCTAAAAGGAACCAAGCTTCTTAATGCACTTGAAAAGCACTTCAAAGAAAGGACATAAATCTGCTGAGAAGACTCACACAAAAGATAAAACACTTCATACAACATTGCAACATGTGCTGCAAATTTGAGCATAGGTAGCCACCTTTTACTGAAGGGCTGAATACCAAGAAAAAGTAACAAAGTAGGACAAATTTATGACACATTCAAGATGTCAGTCTCCAGCAGGTATCATATAGCCCTTGTAAAATGCAATTACCTTGGAAGGGCTTAGAAAATGGTCTAAATTCAAATTCCACGTATTTAGGTAACACTAATATAAATAAAAAAAAAAAAAAAAGACTGCTTACATGGGGTTTAAAGGAGCTAACAAAAGAAAACAGTCTATCATTATAGCTTAATGCAGCTAATATGCAGTTGTATAATAACATTTCATGTATGCCCTAAAGTTATTTTAACAAGCAAAGAGACCCAACATTTCCCAATGAGTCTTTGAACTTCTGTTAGTAAAATATGCAATAAAGGATGTTTTCAAGGAAGAAGAAATTATGAGTGGATAAGCACCAAGGAAGCTTTAGAAGACATAAGATTAATATAAGACATCCTTTCTTTTGTCAGTTCCCAAATTAAGGGGAGTGAAAGACTCATATAGTAGGATTAACTGGCAAGCAGGTCAAGCGAGCTGCTTAAGAGACAGGAGAAGCCAAATAATAGAAAAGTAACCGATCAGAATAAAAGGATGCTAACATTTCTCTACTTTGGAATGACAGCAGCTCAAGAGACATACAGAAGTGTGTCTCAATACACAACCAGAGAGGAAGAAAGAAAAGTGAAAAGATTGGAACTCCCTAGAAGAATTCAGGTGGTATTTCATGCAGCTATAATTGGAGAAGATATTTTAACCAGAGAAAAGTAACTTTGTTGTCATAGATGAATTGAAGATCCTGACAGCAATCAGGAATAGGAAATAAAGCATCTGTGAATCAAAACCGGAATTTGCAAATGCTGCTTCCATGAATAGCTTATTCTGTAGATAGAAACTTTTTGTGAAAGACTTGGAAATTCCATAAAGCCATCAAGGACCCTCCTCAAAATGCCTATGGGAAACTGAGCTATCTTCCCCTTTTACAAATCGGTGGTAAGTCTCAGTCATCCATTCTGTTCTACACCAGAAGTGGCATTACACAACTGTAAAAAGCTTGCCATGTCTACTTTGAGAACACAAAAGTAACTAGCAACAACCTCCACTGGAGTAAATAATAACCACAAGAATAGCTTTAGCTTTTTCTCTTCCAATTCTTCCCAGTTTAGTGGAAGAAGAATCATTTAAAGGTATAAGATATAGGCAGTGTCACAGCATCGCTATGAGTTAAGATAATTGCCCAGTAAGAAAATTAAGCCATAGGGGTAAGTGTCTCACACTGAGCACTCTGAAACGTTCAGCTTCATGCTATTCTGTGCTATTCCTTGTCTATACCTCTCTCAGAACTCAATAACTTGTTTATGGAGTAAATCAGTCGTAGAAATGAAGCATAAAAGGACACATGCACAAAATTAATTAGCTTCTGGAACTGTTCAATCCTTTGGAGATACTTTTACTGCACATCTTCAGAGGTTATCCCAAGTAATCATTATGCTATTTAAATAGACTAGTATTACTTTTCCATCTGGATTACAAGCCAGTCTCATTTTCTTATACAGTTGTATAGTAGTTGTAAAATATCTTTAGTTTTTTCTTGCAATTATTTTCCTTACATTCATCATTTCTACCCTTGAACAATTTTAGCTTGTTTTATTGCCATTTCATAGAGTAACTACTAGCAATGCAAGAAATCAATCTAACAGACACATTAATTACTTGTTACAAACCCTCAGTTTACACTGGACTATCTGGATTAGCAGTGCATTATAAAAGTGCACTGAAGTCACAAAACATGAGACTATTATTTTCTGTACTATTTCCTTCCAAGAAATCACCAACCTGCAGATCCAGATCTGGAATCACACTTCTGTTGATAAAAAGGGTCCTTTTATTAATTGCTTTCTCTTAGCCATTTTAACTACTGTCTACACTCTAGTGCATCTTTGGTTTCTGTAAGTATAAAGGTCTTCATCTGGATCTAGATTTTCTAGCAGTCTTTTATCTTCTAAGCCATGAACTTATGTATGAGGTTCTTAAGATCTGCCATAAGCATTACCAGTGTTAAAAAAAAAAAAAAAAAAGGAAAACAAAGCAGCTTAACAGTCAGACACAAAACAGGGAATTGTTGCCTCTACCAACATTAAATCCAAACAAAATTTGGGACCTCCTGCAAGCAGCACCTTTTTTCCAGCATCCCCAACAACCAAGATCCATTTGTTAAATGTTACATTTTATTAGCTATCAAATTCTAAGAAATAGCAAGGGCCTTTAGTTTACACTGCTCAACTATATTATAAGTGTCACAGAGCATTGAAGAGTTGTACAGAAATTAAAATGTGTATGTCTCAGAAGTCTTACTTCTCTCTATATATGTAAACTAGTTATTTGGTTGGGGGTTTTTTTGTTTGTTTTGTTTTGGTTTTTTTTTCTCTTAAAGAACCTTACTTCCATGTAGGACAATCCATTGTCTACATTCATCCCTTCTTTAAAACTTACCACAAAACCTTAGCTGAACTTTCCTATGGGTAACTTCCATAGGTAATAATAAGTAAGTAGTAACAAGAATGGATGCATGACACAGATGATTCTAGTAAATACATAACCTTGACTCACATATTTTCCTTTTTCAAACTTCTCTATCTTTAAACATCCTGTTTTAACTATAACACAAAATTTTTTGAGATAGCAGTATCTTTTTTGGGATAGAACTCACTAAAAGCAGCACCATACAGGAATGCTGAATGTATTAAATACTTAATGGGTAATACAGTTATCCTCAACTGTCAGGCAAAAACCATAGGCAGAGCCTTTCAACATGCATGAAGGAGGCTCTCCAAGCATGTTCATTCAGTGCACTCACTCATTTTTACCCCTAGCACTTGATAAATTCAGAATGGGAAAAATTATCTAATAGCTCCCTTCTCAACTGCTAATGGTTAAAAACTCACATTTTAAATTGCCATAACTGTATTTGTGTGTGTGTATGTGATAGATGCTCAGATCTTTACAAAGATCTGCTTCTGAAAGCAGAGCAGAATCCATTTTAAAAAAATCCATGAGGTTGTTCTCATGTCCATTAGCCACTTCTTCCTACTAAAATAAGATCTATCTGTAAATTATCAGTATGGTAAAAGAGTAACATTAAAGTGGGTAAATGCCCTTAATTCTATCGACTTCTAATTAAAATCAACTACATTTCCATTAAGCTCCCAAGCACCCCTTACACTAGCTCATCAGAAGGTTAATTTGTCCTCCTATCTTTAGCCAGGAGAGATGATAGTTTCAAAACCAGAAGATAATCTTCTTAAACAGGACAAAGTAATCATATTTATCTTCAGAATAACCATACAGCTTTTTTTTTTTTAAGGTATAAGTTAGCTCTTATGTCAAATTACTTTGTATTTTAATAAGCACTGTAGCATATTTAGATAACGTTAAATAAATTGACCTCATGATAAAGATATATATCTTGCAATAAATAATTTCCTTAATTTTTTTTAATTAAAGCATAGACAGTTAAAAAAAAAAATCATCATTTACAAAGACAAAACTTATCTGAAGTCAAACAAAGCATCATTCCATAAACTCAAGTTTTATTCCTCAGTAAAATAACTTGAACTGAAAAAATCCACATCTGTCAATTCAGCAGTTTCAAGTAGTTGCAATGGATCAAATAGATCTTAAAGGTAGAAGAATTCCAGGCTGTCAGTGAAGACTGTAACAAAGAATCATATAAGCACTTCCACAAATTAAAATTATCAAATGTATTTAATTTTGGTGAAGTATCTGACTAGTCCCTTTTTCAAAACAAAAAAACCCACACCTCCAAATACTGTGTCAGAACATAGAACACCAAGTAGAAAAGGAAATTAAAATGCTGTCTTTCCATTTAAAAGGAAAGAAATAAAGTAACAAATTCAGAGTACCTAATTTCTGAAAACTCTACTTAACTATCTCACAGGCAGCCCGCAGAGTAAGTAATTTTTAGAGACTGGTCACTGCACTGTTCACTGTGCTGGTTTGAGTTTGGACAGACTAACTTAACTCTGTTCAGTGATTTTACTTTTCAGCTAAGTCTCTTCTAACTGCACTTTCTGACGTTCATGGCATATTTTTGCAGAGAGTCCCCTGTCTGCCACTGCGTCCAGTCCGGGACTTCCCCAGTGCCTGCTCCACATCATCAGTGATGACAGTGCGGTAATTGCCATTATGGTAGGTTGGGTTCAGTACTGGATTTGTATATATCCCATTTTATCATTATTATTATTAACACTATTTTAGTTTTCTAATCCATAAATCTCTCTCCCTTACTCCCTTCCTCGTCCCCTTTGGGAGGGGAGAGGGATTAACAGAGCCCATCTGTTATTTGTTTAGTGGGCAGCCCTGACACTAAACCTTGATACAGACACCAAAAAATTCATTTCATTCTCTGTTCTTCCAGGTATCTCCCAAGAGTCTTTGCCTGACATCCTGTGCCTGTTTACTTGAGCAACAGATACCATAAATACGGAATTCAGATCTTAATTTTTAGAGTCCTAAGAAAAAAGGCAATACAGTTCTGAAGTAAAATTCCACTGAGATTTTTCAACTGAGATTATATCCACACGTATACAAAGACAGCTTTTAAGAAGTATGTATGAGTACTCTGAATTATATCACACTTGTAAATATATAATGTAGGAAGTCTGTACAATAGCAGTATATTTACCAAAAAAGGTAATTAATGTACTCTAAATCAGTCAATTAAAAGTTCTTCTGTAAGGCTTTAACTCATTTTTGCTGCTCACTATGGACACTGTAAGCCACCACTCCAAAAGCTCACACTCCTTTGCTTTCCACTAGATGCTCAGCCACTTCTGTGGCAATATTACAGCCATTTTAGGCAAGGTATGGCAATGGCTAGAACTGCTGTTGCAGATCCCTGGCAACTACTCTTGTGGCAACATTCTTATGAAGAGCAAGTGTTAACCAGAATAAACTAATACAACAAAACTAGTATATAAAATCACAAGCAAGTCTGTGTATCGGATAAGGTATGAAGGCTAAGGTACGTAAGCACCCTGTACAGAAACAGCCACAAAAACAAAGGCACCTGGCACTGGTGGAATGGAGAAAGAAGAAGTAAAGTAGAGATGGGTTTGAAGTCCAACACCATCATGAAGAAAGAAGGGAATACAGAAATTCCAACAAAAATCAAGAAGCAAAATTAGACTGAGTTATTATTGTACACAGAATTTTAATTCTAATAGACAAGAAAGAAATTACTTTTAGGGGTGTCTGCAAGGATGACAGCAACTCTGAAGTTAGAAATTTTCAGTTTATATACAAAAGCACCATAAATTTCTATTTAGCATTTGTACCTCTCCTAAAGGAAAATTTATTTTGATATTAAAAAGATTATTAAAAACATATTAAACTAGTAATAATTAAATCTTATTAAAATTATTATATTAGATAGTTGAATAAGAAGTCAACGTGTTTTTTCTTAACTAATTTCAACTTATTTATCTGAGTATGAGTTTTAGTAGTATCAGTCTCACTTTTCAGACCTTGCAGAAGCAGGGGTGACCCAGCCCAGTTTCCCCAATACATTCCCAACGTGTACTGCAAGGACTTCATCCCCTTCTACAGCACATGAGAGCTTTGATTGGACAGGGACAGCTCAGTTGGCAGATCCTCTTGTGCTAACTAACCAAGTGGCCTTTGCTAAATGTGTCCCCCAATGTTTCAAGGTTCCACCCTACAATGCTTTCAGTGTAGTTTTTAACAGCACATTGTACCATTCAATTTTCCCAGGAGCTGGGGCATGATAGAGGAAGAGACTCACTCGATGCCATGCTCTTCAGCTCAAGCTTCTATGAGATTGTTTCAGAAATGGGTTCTGTTGTCAGATTTAATTCTTTCTGTGATGCTGTGTCACTATAAGATTTGCTATTCAAGGCCAAGATTGTGCTCTGGGCAGTGCATAGGGGTCTGGATATGCTTCCATCTGTTGGTTGCTTCCATCACTAAGCAGTGATGCTTCCCTGGGTGGGTTTATGGGAATGTGACATAGTCAATCTCCACACCTCTCCATATTCATATTTCAGCTATTGCCCTCTGTGCCACTGGGTCTTTACCTGCTCGGCTTGCTTGACTGCAACACGCCTCACTTTCATGCATAACCTCTATGGTAGTGTCTGTGGTCAGGTCCACCCCTCGATCTCGAGCTCATCTATATTTGGCATCCCTTTCTTGACAACCTGAAGCCTCATGGGCTCACCAAGTTATAAATAATCCACCCTTACCTTGCCAGTCCAAATCCACCTGAGCCACTCCAATCTTAGCAGCCTGATCCACCCATTGGTTGTATTGATGTTCTTCTGTGGCCTGACTCTTGGGTACATGGGCACTCACGTGCTGTACTTTCACAACCAGATTCACTACCCGAGCAGCAAGTGTCTTGTCCTAATCCAGCAGCCCATGCGCATTTACCTCTGTGCTGCCAGTTGCTTTGGTTCCACTGCTGTCACCACCCCCACAGGGCATTCACCACCATCCACGAGTCAAGATAGAGCACTGGTCACTTTTCCCACTTGGCAATATCTAAAGTCAGTTGGATGCTTTCACCTCTGCAAACTGGCTGGATTCACCCTGTTCTTCAGCAGCTTCAGCCACTCACCATGTGGGACTCCACACAGCCCCTTCCACCACCGATGTGTCCCCACAATGCCACAGGAACCACCAGTGAACAGGGCACGTTGCTTCTCCTCATCTAGCAGCTTGTTATATGGTGGGGCCTCCTCGGCATGTGCTACCTCTTCCCCCTCTGGTGACAGCCCAAAATCATTGCCCTCTGGCCAGTTTGTGACCACTTCCAAGATTCCTGGGTGACTGGGGCTGCCTCTTCAAGCATATTGTCCTGTCACTGTAACCCACTTACTCCACATAGCATCAGCTGCACAGTGTGTAGAGAAGACCTTCCCTTTGAACATCCAGCCCAGCCCCGGCAGTCAGGGTGCCCGGAGGCGCTGTGCTTCAGTGCCAACCACCTCTGAGGCAGCTCCAACTCCTTCAGATGCTGCCAGGATCTCTTTTACAGCTAAAGCATAGCTGGCCTCAGAACCTTTGTAACTCCAGCTCCAAATTCCTAAGGGCTGGCCTTGGGTCTTCCCTGGTGCCTTCTGCCAGAGGCAGACCATTCTTCCCAGCTGGGGTGTAGAGCACGTTTTTAATATCTTGTCCTGCCCGGACTGGCCCGAGGGATACTCTATGCACAATCTCCAGATTAATTTGTTCAAAGGCTTGTTGCTGCTCAGGGCCCCATTTAAAATCATTCTTCTTCCAGGTCACTTGGTAGAGAGGGAGACTGTAGTCTGGGACATGCATCATCCAGAAAGCCACACTGCCCAAGGAAATCTGTTTCCTTTTTATTGGCAATTGGGGATGTAGCTGCTATCTTGTTGATCACATCCACTGGGATCTGGCAACACCAGTCTTGCCATTTTATTCCTAAAGACTGGATCTCCCATGCTGGTCCTTTAACCTTACTTCATTTTGTGGCAAAACCAGCCTTCAGAAGGCTTTGAATTTCTTCCCTTTCTTGAAGACTTTTGTACCACCCCCTATGATGATGTTGTCAATGTACCTCCACCTTTCTCCAGTGCAGTCTGGATCAGTCCACGGCACCCCTGGGGCATTTGATTCCAGGTGTACCTGGTGCCCCTCCAAGTGAAAGCAAACTGTGGCCTGCACTCTGGTGCCACAGGAATAGAGAAAAACACATTAGCAACATCAATCATGGAGTATCACCAATTTCCAAGGAAACTGGAAATTTCAGCTCAGTTTCCAAGGCAGCTGTACAAAAGGCTCACTGGTACTCTTTTGGGTCCTTGAAATGCCCTCTCTTGGGATAGGCTATGCCATAAATGCAGGAAGCCTCTGGGCCAGTCACAATGGGATGTTTATGCTATTCCTTCACAGTTAGACTCACTTCAGCTTGCAATACACTCAGCCTTTGGCATCCCAGGTCATTCTGGAGGTGCTGATGGATTTTACCCCTCTATAGCTTGAATGAGGTGCACTGTGCACCAGTATCTACTAAAGCCTTATACTCCTGTGGGTCAGGTGTGACAGGCCATCAAATCCACACAGTCCAGTAACCTTGATTGTCCCGTTCCTCCACCTGGCTGGAGGCAGGGCCCCTCTAATCCTCACTGGAGTCCCTTCTGGTGAAAATGACTTAGAGGTCCCTTCAAGAGGATCAGAAGTAAGATGAGTCCTACTCTGCCTGGTGAATTTCCCACTGGAAGCCAGAGTAGCAAACATACCCTTGGAAGAATCCCCTTTCACAATTCTTTTTCCCCCCTCACAACTCACATATTTGTGCAGCTAGGATCAAAGTGGGTTTTCCATCCTGCTTCCTCGTGTCCTCTCCATGGTCACATAGGCAAAAATCACAGGGTACCTAGTTGTGTGTACCTTCCATATTCTCTCTATTGCACAGGGGAGTGTCTGCTCCTAATAGCCAAGACATGGGCCCATAGAGGTGGGAGAGTAGGACACGTGCAGCATATCAAAGATGATCTCTCAGGACAGTTTCTCCACAGTCAAAAGGCAGGCCCATGGAGAGGAAGAGGGACTTCTCTCTTGACAGAGTTGGCCAGCCAGTGCACACACAGTTTGTCCCTGTCTGTCTTTCCAGGGCACTACTGCCGAGGAGCTGGCATTTGATGGTGGTGCACTTCATAGAAACTT